>NC_133210.1:5650020-5737520 GCF_958299795.1 Porites lutea
ATGTGGTATTTGGCTGATTCTAACTATGTGGTCTGTTAATGAAATCCTTGCCAGAGTGTGATACACACGTATTGAAATGAAAGCTATTGAGCAGTACTTTCATGTAGTGTTGCATGTTGAGTGCGGGAAACTCGATATAACGAAGGGCCAAGGGACCGGCAGAATTTGTTCGCGATAACGACTTTTCGTTATATCGAGGTCAGTTCTATTTCATATACATTCAAAATAACCTCAGCCACTGTGGTTAGGAAAGACATTGCTACATTTTTAAAGTAGCTGAGGTTCTATTTCATATATATGTATTAAGCTGTACAAGGTGATTCTAACTTTTGAGTCTGCGGATGAAACCTAAAATGGGAAAATTCAATTCAATCAGAGCCTGTGTTTAGCACTGATAGAGATGAAGACAAATTCCCTCTTATTTTAATGCGCGCCGTGACACTGAACATCACGAATCCACTTACTACAATTATGTGCTCTCTACAAAAAGACATCCTTCCTGTTGTAAGCGACCACTCGTCTCACTTTCTGTTGTATCTTCTTCCTTTAGCAGGCAAAGTAACGAGAATAGCGGAAACAGTCAAGGGGAGGGGAGACACGGGATACTCGTCATTCAATTGTTCTCATTATCATTCTTAAAGGAAATAAGCTTCGAGAAATTTTGCTTTTTCTCTATCCTAGTAAAGTGTACTTTCCCCCTTAAGTTGCTACCCGTCTGTGAATTTCGATCGCCTTATAAACAAAAAAAACCTCAGCCAGTCTGGGTAGGAAAGATATTGAAACATTTTTAAAGTAGCTGGTGACGTGCGGGTATTCACTTGCGGAGCCTATTGTCCACGTGATAACAATGTCTTAAATAAATATTGATACGATTAAGTAGAAATCAACATAACAACACCGATCGCGCCGGATAATTGCCGATTGTAGCAAACAGTTATCTCAACTGCGTTAAAGTTATTGCACAATTTAAAGGAGAACACATTTTCCCTGTCATTACGAGGACTTCACGCATGGTTTGATCCTCAAAGCGAACGAGGTACATTTTTAAGTTCTATTATATAAATTCTTGTTTAGAAGTTATTCACTCTCGTGGTGGGCTTACACCTAATACTGAAATCACTCAAGCAGCGGTGAAGCGAAACGCTCTAAAAAGCCCCACCAAACCGCGGTACAATAATGGCAAAATAAGGTTTGTATGAAGTGAAGGAATTCAGTTTATATAGACCCCAGCTCCATCTCACTCAAACGCGGACTGCGTAGCGGAAGTTCAGTCTGATACGAACCGAAACACTTCTTTTTCTTCACTGCTTCAAAGTCGGATATTAAATCTACACAGCTGGTAATCCTACAAATCGATACAAATGTTTAGTGATTTGTCATGTACTTTCTTGAATCATCAGCTAACTGCTGATGTCGACCTACCCGCGCCGTGATAATTGCGTAAGAATTCCGTAACCGCGCCACTAATAAAACAGGGACTAAAAAACCATCACTGAACTCAAAAATCATTTTCTAGAACTAAGAATAAAGTATAATGGCACATTTGCTTTTTTAGACTTGAAATTCTAAAGCTAATGAGCTCATTTTATTTTACATTTCATGTCCCAAAAACAAAACTTAGTCGGTCAATCAGGCACTCACTCCTTTTGTCGGAGTCTTGAAACCCTTTGACCTCCATAGAGTCAATACTGTAAATGATAATTCATATGGAAATTACCGAAGATAATGTTTTTCGTGCGGTGTTGATTGTATCTTTTTCATTGCAAATTTGAGTTTGACTTGTTTTGACTGATTATTGTGCCGGAGGAAGAAGTATATTTTAGCGTGACCTTCTCCTTAATAGGCTTAAATTGCCGAAGAGTAGAGTTTCTTTGTTTCGGTTTTAAACAAAGTTTATTTTTTGCCCGAGGGAAACATTTATGACGTGCTTGGTTCCCTTACAGACATCATACATTTCAAATTCTGTAGAAATTTATGCGAAAAATGCATTCCTTCATCCTGTTAGGAAGTGATAGATATAAGTTTTAAATGAAAATGTCGAAAAAAATCGTGTAATTAGCAATGAGTATCCCTCATGTTTGATGCCGGTATTGGCCATTTAGGAGACTAAATATGCAAGCCAAATCTATATTTATGCTCTAATATTTCATTTACTTTAAAAAGATCTACAACTCCTTTTGTTGTATGTGTGATCTTAGAACAAACAAAGCGATTTATCATGATGCTTACAGGATTTAGCGGTTTATCTGCTTGATAAACGATTTCTAATTCGCGCCACTAACACGCAATGTCTAATGTTTTTGCAATATCAGCGCGATATCAGCACAACGTGTTCAAGAATGTGTCACGACATCTGTAATCGTGTAAGAAGCACATAGCTTTTATCTACAGGGAATAAAAAATAAATAATAAATCCTATGGCTCAACGATATCTAAATTTAAACATATGTTTATCTGCATTTTATGATTATTTCCACATGCCTTCGAATGCGTTTATCCAGTTTATCATGCTTTTTAACATGTGTTGACTGTGTGAAGGAATCTGACTTCTTCGGATGTGATGCCCAGAGAATGCCTGACCGATGGAAGGTTAATTAATTGTGATGACTGAAAAAAATTAAATACTCTCATAATACATCCTTCCACAGTTTTTTCGGCTTCATGACTTGGACCATTTTGCGAAAATCCGTCAACATGACTGGAAAGAACCCCGTAAAATCAGTAAAGTGGCCAAGTTTGAAAATGATTTGTTGAAAACTAAGGAGGATATAACTCCGCAAAGTCGCGAAATTTTACAAATGTTTGTATGGTGGGGGGCAAGTTCATATCCCCCACTTACAAACGTCTGTAAAATTTCGCGACTTTGTAGGGCAATTTCTTCGCTCTCTTTGGACGTATCACCTTTAAACTTGGTAATTTCTAATTTTAAGCTTCTCTTCCCAACGGTTTCGATGGATATTCGCTTACTGCTCTTTATCAAAAGTTGGGAAAAAAAAGTAAACCATGAAAATGTCTATTAGCCATATCAGGCGCGCATACGACGCACACGCACATGCATGTCAGTTGAATTCATTTTTTAACGCATTTCGTTTTACTCCCAGACAGAGAAGCGATCATCGTTTGACCTTTAAAAGTATGAACCTTAGAGGAAACTTGTGCATAGATTGATTTTCCTCCCTGTTTTTCTTTATAAGATTTATTCATTTAAAAGATTGTATGGAATACCATCAGCGTGTACTACGCAGTCTGTTGCTGTTTCTGGAGATGGCGAGCGAGAAACTCCCGACTAGGAATTCCCCTTATGTCACGGAATAGTGAGGTCTGCCGATTTTACTACCCAAGACCCAGCCCCTGGATTATTCTCTCTAGTCCAAGACTATAGACAATGAAATATCATTTTAAGTCTTACTGAAAAGAGGGCATTTAAGCGTAGCAGTTGACTTGAGTTTGAGTCAGCAGATGTATAGCATAATAAGACTAATAAGTAGTGATCAAACATGACGCTCCTCAGTGGACCACACTCTGGGCAGGGGGCTCCCATATGACCCCAAATTCATACTATGATACGTCTTTGTTGAAGACCGTGAGTGAGCATTCGATGTCACTGTCGACGCCCTTTTAGTAGCGTAATTATATACTACCTCTTGATTTCTTATTTGGTTGTCTGTTTTAGTACAGTCTCCTTTAGGGCTGAAATAAAACTTGAGTCACGCCCAGATTGGCCTCCTTTAGGGTTTTAAATTCAAAGCGCTTTGTAGCCTGCGTCAGGTGTTCGAAGAGGAAGGGAAAGAAGATTTTGGGTGAGAAGCACGAAGGTATCGCACCCAAATTCTCTTTCACTTCCCTTTCAAACGATTTCCGGGTTAAACTTTTCATTTCAAAGATACAGAAGGATGAATTTCTGTGTGATATCTTCTAAAATTAGAGCACAACAACACAGTACCTGAAACGATTTTATTCCCAATCTAATGAAATATTTTGAAACTTTCGACCCATTTACTAAGTGTCCTGCATATGCGTCTCACTTTACGTAAGTTTAAGATTTATGAAAGTGTGCATGTAACACTATAAATGTCGCGACCAGTAATCTGTTAACTTTTTGCAGTCTTTTTGTTTTGTATTCATTATTTAAGTTTCGAAAGTTAATAAAAACTATTAAATTATAAAAAAAGCAAGTGTTAGTCAAAGCCAAAAGAAAAAATAACAAATTCGTTTCGTAAAATACTGAAGAAATAAAATCATGCCGAAATGTTCTTTGTCATCGGAATGGTTGTACCACCAGGGTTTCGTTCACAGCTCAAAAGTAAGAACTACTTTGCGTGTTAATATGAAAGATTCTGGGTTAAAGGATTACAATTAAAGTCGATACTAGGAATGCGGTGTGACTGGCCAACATCATAAAGACTTCTTATAGCGGAATAGGAGAGGTAAATATTTGAAGAAAGTTAGGGAACATTTTAATTCCACGAGTTTGCTTAACTGAAGGAACGGCAGTTGGAACTTTAGATACTGCATTAGTAGGTAAATGATGGACGGAAGGCTGACTTGAACGGTACGCGCTCGATCGTCATCTTTTAGATCTACTTTTAAGGCGGCTTGTTTACCTGAAACTCTCATCGATAAAACCAAATATTTGCGCGCCGTCTTAGCTGCTCTTAAACAAATTATCCCCAAATAGATTAGACACTGACCTTGGATGTAATCTCTCGTTAATCTTTAATCTGGAGACGAGTATACCAGGCACTTTTAGGATCAAAGTCCGCCGCAAGGCCCTTAGTTCGCATGTAATTCAGCCAATATCCTCCCTAGTCTGAAATGTCATCTATCTCTTCGCACCACTCCCAACAGGCGACAACACTCTCCCTCTCCTTGCCGTCCGCCCTCCGTTTGGGAGAGGGGGCGAAGAGACGGATGACATTTCAGACTACCGTAAAATTCCGAAAATAAGCCCCTCCATGTATAAGCCTCTCCAAATATAAGCCCCCCAAACTCCTAACGCAAAAAACACTCCGTCAAATCGCCCCTCCAAATATAAGCCCCCCGGGGGGCTTGTACTCGGAAATCGCCCTCATATACAAAGTAAAACAAAGAAAAACGGTAATAAAATTTCCTTCCAAGAATAAGGCTAGCTCAATCAATTTTTAAACGCAAATTACCCTCCGTACATAAACCCCTCCGAATATCTAAATCCAAAAATCCAAAAAGGGCTTTTGAAAAATATAAGGCCCGGGGCCAGAAGCCCATCAAATTTGATGGGCTCCTGCCGGGGCTTATTTTCATTTCGGAATTTTACGGTATATCCTCCCTTATATGAGATCAGATCGGGCCAAGTAAATTCAGGTTGTTTACCATTTAAAGAAACGGTTGACGGGAAAATCCGGTTGGAAAGTATTTAAGTGAACATTACTTTTTAGATCGTTCCAGCAGAAAATTTCCGGCAGCAACGGAACATCTGAAAAGGTAGGCCTGTTTTTTAGGACGGAATATTCCAAACGAAAATCCGTGTTCCCTTTCTTCAAACCCATATTTGATACTTCGCGGTCGTTTTCCGCTAAATGGAACTGATTTTCACAAATGGTAAATGCGATTGATTCCGGGACGAAATTTACCCGCGTCCTGAATTTTGCGTATAGTACCATTTGCCCAAACCGTGGACCGACCGGTTTCCCATATAAATGGTAATAGTAATTAAACAACCCCAGTCTGTCAAGCTGTGTGCTGAACCGAAAGTACGAGTTATACTTCAGGAGATAGGGATGCACCTTGGTAAATTGAATTAAACCCCTGAAGGAGGCCAATCGATCCGTTCTCAACATTGTAGAAATAATTCATTTAAATTTATTCAAATTGCTTGTGTTTAACCGTTGATATTAGAACTTTTAGCAGAATTAATCGTGTTATGAGTTTTCATTTCAACCCTGAAACAACGCTTATGACGCTTCACCCAAAGATTCGTGAAAGATTAGTAAAGTCGTACTATATACAGTGAAGTGAGTTCGGTTTTTAAAAGAGAAAACTCGTTACTGTATTTTTTAAAATTTGTCTGTTTACATGTCTTTCTGGTTCGAAAACAATAAATGGTTCATTGAATCGCTCTCACAGTTTGGTCGTCTCAAAAGTAATAGCCTCACACTACGCGCTCGGTAATTATTTTTAAGACCTCCCCTGAGCTTAAGCATTATAATCCTTAATCTGTTCAATAACGGATAAATAATGATAGCGTGTTTAGGGGTTAGTAAAAAGAGTAGAACTACCGCCTGCCGGTAAATAAGCTATCACTAAGCAACCCTTCGTGAATAAAAAATGTAGATCATGCACGTAGTAAATTCTGTCCCGCGTTAGTTAATGCTAGGCAACCCTTCATAAATAAAATGTAGATCACGCACGTAGCAAATTCTGTCAATCGTTAGTTAATAGGTTAAGCAACGAGGACGACGAAGGTGACGGAAACGTCTTTCAAAAAGTGAACTCATGCCGTTTCAAAATTCGTGGCTCTTTTGGTTATTACATTTCGTTCAATTCGTCAAATATTGGTGAATTTTTCTGGTTTTGAAAAAGTTGTACCTTTTAGTTTTCTAAAAAAAACTTAGCAAAAAGTGAAATTAGGCAGTTTCACGTCATGTTAATAAAAATTACAATAATAATAATAATAATAATAATAATAATAATAATAGTAATTATAATGTTAAACGGATACAAAACACTTCTGGTCACAAAAAAGAAAAAGAGACGAAAAAGGCAGTTTTTTAAAATCGGGTGACTGTGTTATTTTATCATTTCATTTTCGGGTGAATATGCCTTTTCCTTGGAAGTTAAAAACGTCGAAATTCTCTTGCCTTGGTAGCAGGTTATTTAGATTTTTATCATGAAAGATAATTAAAAGTATTAAACGTAAAATAATAGGTCTCTGCGGGGGTGGCCGGGCAGCTGGCTCGTGGGATGTACGAGTTCCTCATTTTAAATTTGATCACCCTAGATAAAGCTGTTTAACGGGAAGTTGAAGGGCCCGATAGAATCGTTCAGCTTTTCCAAATTTTCTGAGAGGTAAGCGGTGAAACTCGGCTGTACCAGTATTTACTTGCTCAGTTGTTTGTAAAAAAACGTAAAAGCCCAGGACAGGAAACAATCGACTAAAGGTAAACTACTTGCTGAGTTGTTTAACGACTGTTCATCGTTGTCTGTTCCTGAGACCCCATGATTGGCTGGATTCAAGGAGAAATTTTTGAGATTTAAAACTCGAAAAAGAAGGAGGCAATTTGATTTCTTTTAACGTGGCCATCCATGGGCGAGTGGAGCCACAGTTGTTGTGATGTCGCAAACTGTCAATATTTACTTTTTCTCAGCGCTGGCTTTTTAATAATTTCTTTTGGATATTTTTTTGCAAAACAGTGTCGTAGTCGCTCTTTTTCGTAGGCTTCGTGCGTAGTCGTTGAGGAGATCTTTACTTCTGAGGCCTGTGACTTTCTCGATATGTGAGCGTACAATGTTTGTTGTCTGTTGTTTTTCTTGCACTATGATTCGTAAACATTTTTCTCACTTTAAACTTCAAGGCTAGTATCATATACAGATTCTTTTCATTATCTGTTACTTGTGGTATTTTCGCCCTTTGATTTAGTTTGAACCAGATGTTTGTCATCAAGTTTCCGCTTTCGTTTGATACTGATAAGGTAGAAGGAACCACACCATCGCATGTTTAACAGAGGTCAACGCTCGACAGAAAACTTAAGGAGAGAATGTATTTATTTATACCTACAGTAGTTTTTCTTTTTATACTACTACCTGAGAAATTTCTGCAATTTGATTGGCTTAGAGCAGTGGTATTTCAGCTTAATTTGAAATACCTGCATGTGAAAATTACAAACCTTTCGTGGGTAGTAGTATAAACAAATAATAGCATGATTTGTACGTGATATTTGGCATAAATACCACTTGTGATATTTCAAAATTGTCTCAAATTTACGTATAACAATTTTGAAATATCACTCGTGGTATTTATGCCAAATATCACGTACAAATCATGCTATTACCTAGACAAATATATATGTAATCAGCTTGGAGGCTTTTCCTACGAAAAGTTTTACCCACTTGAGTTGGCAGTCATGAATAATTTCACGACAATGTGATTTTCATTTCCATTTAATTTTCCATTTAATTTACTTCTTCCCTTATTAGCGTTGGAATATTCCGTTGTTTGATAAACTAACGTCTACTGGAGAGTAAACAGATAAACTCTAGAAAAAGGACAAGCAACAAAAGGTAGACTTGCTGAATTTTTCTTGAATTTCATCAGAAGCATATAACCCCGAAGCGTCTAACTTCCCCATACGTGTTTAGAACCATACTGCGGCTTTTTAGCCGACATAGCCGTCCAATCAGAAGCAAGGAAAATTATTTTGCCCAAATATGGAAACTTTGGTGTCATTGGTAGTCGACGTTGTCTTGTTAGGAGGAACTCACTCAGTCCTGGTCATTTGGGGATTAATACAGTATTCCGTTTTTTGTCAAATATTACCTCGTAAAAAAGTAATGCTTTTTGCACCGCATCATTTACATCGCGATGCAAGTTTTTCTACAGAGCACTCGCACGACAATCTCGCTTATCAGTAATTCCATATTAGTATAGGTAATGGCATGATTTGTAGTGATTGTTATACTTAATTTCACGAGCTGTTAGGCGAGTGAAATTTGAGACAATTTTGAAATATCACAAGGGCATGAGAGGACACAGAGGCTTTTTACTGGAAGTACCATCCCACGCAGTGATGTTTTCTCCGCGGGCAGCTAATCCGACTTAATCCCATTTAATATGTCGCGCTCCTCGAAAGTGCGAAAATTTTCTTGTCGTGTATTAGATTTCAGATGCATTTTCTTAATCTTCATTTCGCGCCAGAATAAATTAGTTTGCGCGCAAAGGGCTCCCAAAACATCACAAGGTTTGTACCACCTCGAATCCACCTTCTGGAGATACGCCGGCTTGGTAGCTGGAATACATTGCCGAGGCGAAGATCTGGCACTTTTTCCTCCTCGTCGTATTTTCTTCACGGCAAATGTTTATATTTGTAGTGAGAATGCAGCGCATATCGAAGGATTTTACTTCATGCGGCTTGCTACTTCTGAAAGAAGAGTGCCGGATTTCATCGTTTTGTTCATGTTTATTAGTGTTGGCAAATGTAAGGTAAATGAACCGACCACTGTAAGGTAAGAATTGAAGCTTTAAATTTGTTACTCGGCGAAAAATCGTGGAATGGGAATTCGCAGGGAATTCGTGAAACTCGTGAGTATTACCTCTGTTACCTAATGTCATGCGATGACTCCTCGCTTTTTCGATGCGTGACACTGATACAAGCGATAAATTTCTTTCGCAAAGTGAAGTATAATTTACTTAACGAGACCATTTGACGAATATTTCTTGTTATATGCTTTATTCATATTTGCTTGGCTTATTCAGGCTACATGCCAGGAGTTTGATGACAATGTTTGTGTGCTATAATTATGCTGATACGTTTTTGCACCTTTATATTGAAACTCATGAGCCAAACGTTTGTAAACGCTAGCAAAACACTCTTCTATTATGGAGGAACTTTTAACGTCTTTCGGGGCCCTAGTATGGTGTCAAATTTTTAGGGGAAACAAAGCTTGATTTTTGGCCAAACAGACTATAGCTTTTTTGTCTTTGAAGAGAGCGCGAGGCAAACGTCCGTGAGTACAGTGTAAGCCAGTGATTCTTTAGGTAGAGCTAACAAAGTTAACGTAGGCTGCACTTTAGGTGGCCCACCCATGGGTGCAGTGTAACCCAGTGATTCTTTAGGTAGAGCTAACAAACATAGGCTGCACTTTAGGTGGCACACCCATGGGTGCAGTGTAACCCAGTGATTCTTTAGGTAAAGCTAACAAACATAGGCTGCACTTTAGGTGGCACACCCAAAGGTGCAGTGTAACCCAGTGATTCTTTAGGTAAAGCTAACAAACATAGGCTGCACTTTAGGTGGCACACCCATGGGTGCAGTGTAACCCAGTGATGCTTTAGGTAGAGCTAACAAACATAGGCTGCACTTTAGGTGGCACACCCATGGGTGCAGTGTAACCAAGTGATTCTTTAGGTAGAGCTAACAAACATAGGCTGCACTTTAGGTGGCACACCCGTGGGTGCAGTGTAACCCAGTGATTCTTTAGGCAGAGCTTACAAACATAGACTATACAGGTGTACATCAGATGGCAACAAGTTTTCCAGTTAAAACTTTGTCATAAAGTGCTACACCATGGCACTTCGACTATTTCATTATCGCGCTTGTTTTGACGCACAATTGATTGTCAGGAGAAGTCGTATTGTCTAAAACCATAGCAAAAGACAAATTTACACACATCACAGCGTTAAGGTAAGGCAATACACGGTATTTCCTTCAGGTACATTTACATTTTCTGTTAGGTTATAAGCGATTAAATCGCATGCAGCGACGAACAAAACGCGAAGCCGTCAGATATTCTAGAACCGTGTTATCTACAGTGCTGTGCATTATTATTGCTTAACTAACTAACTACGCGCTGATGGAAATAAGTTTCGGTCGCTTTAAATTTTGAAACAATTCACTGGTACTGTATAGTCATAATACGTATTGGAGCGGAAAGTTAGCACGCGAGCAGGGCGATTGTGCTGTGGTTTCTGTAATGTAGAAGATATTACGGCAATGAGGCTCCCGAGGTCCGTTCTGGAAATCACAACTACATGTAGGATGAAATGCATTCTGCGTGCAGACGTCTCCTTTTCCAGGTTAGGTTTAATAAACCGTACCAACGGTTTGTTTGACAAAGCTCCCGCGAGACGGTTTCTTGGTGATTTTATTAATTTTTCCGATCCATTTTTTTTTTCAGCTCTATTTTCGCGGCTTTTGCGATACAAACTAAATTCATTTTTAGTTGTGATGGCATAACACTGCTTAATCATGACGGCTTTGGACGAAACTGAATATATTGCGCTTCGCGATTTCGCAAAATCGCTGCGGGAATTAAAAAAAATTTTCTTCCAAAAAAGCGTTTTCACGCTTCTTTCTCTAGTCAATTATTTCGTTTGTCTCGTTTTCTAAAGGTCCTTGAGAACAGAATAAGACAATATTTTATTACCGACAACCTAAAAACCTGATTTTTGACCAGATCGAAACAAAACTGACCTCTGAAATGGAAGAAGAAAAGCCTTTTATTTTTGCCGGTTTCGGCCCGCCGACGCGATCGTGTCTGTTTTGCTTTCATATGATGACATTTTCCTGACAGAAGGGTGTCGGGAGAAACACCTCGCGCTGATCATACGTGACAAAATCCGCCGCGCCTAAACTAATTAAGAAAAGTCTCCTCGAAAGCTCCATACAATTCCTTATAACAAAATTATAAGGAATTGTATGGAGCTCTCCGGGATACTTACAGTGCAAGCCCTTTGTGTCCCCTCATGTATTTATGCCAAATACCAGGTACAAATCATGCTATTATTTGTTTATACTACTACCCACGAAAGGTTTGTAATTTTCACATGTAGATATTTCAAATTAAGTAGAAATATCACTGCTCTAAGCCAATCAAATTGCAGAAATTTCTCATACAGTAATATAAGGAAGTAAATTTTAATTGATTCCCTAAAAAAACCCCAGCATTGCGACAAAGTTATGCGCTTCGGTGGTATATGCTTCTGATTGCATAGATAATATTTTTTGAAAACATTGAAAGTCCTCAGAAGAACGCCGTTATGTTCCTGTTGGTTTTGCATGATCGATAGACAGGGCCTACTAAAAATAGCTTTTTATTAGTACTTTAAAACTAATTGAAATACGATTGTCATCTGCTTTATTCGCCGACTGTCTATCCTGTATCTCCTGGATCCCTTATACGACTATTGTTTTCTGTAACTTCTGATTCTGCCCAAAGCCCTAATTAACGTTCTACTCCTGATTGAATGGTTACTTGAAACACGTTTGGGCTCGTTGCAAAAAAGATGTTTTCCTCTTAGTTAGGGACGAACCAATTAGAAAAGTTATGGGGGCGCGGGTGAAATATAAAAAAAATATTTGTGTAATGGAAAATTTTATGAAAAAGAGTTCATGCTTGCCGAAAAGCCCTAAAAATAATTTATGCAAAGGAACTGTTAACGAAAAAAATTCATGCAGCTCGAATAATTTCCCCACCCCCTGCATAACTTTTCTGTACGTCTCTTATTTCACTGAAATACTCATTGTGTTTTTAGAAAGGGGGAACTTGGGGGTCAGTCGTTAGTTTTTACTCATTTAAATATCACGATTTAGCTGAGTCACGATGTAGCCCTAGAGCATGCAGGGTGAATGAATTAATGCCAGTATTTCACCAAATTGCTTTTGTTTATTCTTGACTCTTCACGCTCTTATCTGCCTGTACTATATTTACTTACCTTTTGTTTATAACACTTATTGCACTTCATTCATAATCGAGGGGGGTGAATAGGCGAACGGATCGGCGGATTTTGCAAATATTTTTTGCCCTGATTTCGGATTCAAAGCGAGATTTTAACGGGTTTCCGGATCGTGCAATTGCAGCGGATTGCTGATTCTTCCTTTTTTGGGCCCGGATTTTGGACTTTGCGTGTAATAAAAGTATTTTTGCCCGGATTTCGGATTCAGGCGAAATTTTAACGGCTACAGCCGTAGACAGCTGTTTCCCCATTTGTGGGCGGAAGGGGCGAAACCGCTGTCTATGGTTACGAACCCGCTCTGTTTTTGGTTCTTTCGGTGTCGTGTTGATGTCTTGCAAAGTTAATTTTCACGTAGTACGATCAGCTTAGCAGAATTTAGTTTGTCTTCACAAATTATTGCAAGTGCAGTCCCCTAGGAAAATTTTTTGTCATTCTAACATTCCGACCTGGAGATAAGCGAGCGCGCTGTAAGTATGTGTAATCAAATGGTGACGAGTGAAATTACGGAATAATTTCACGCGCGTTTTGTCCAATTCCTTATAATTTCGACCAAACGCAAGTAAAATTATTCCCTAATTTCACGAGTATACCATTTGATTACCTATTAATATCATGGGTGACGAATTACGTTAGCAATCTTAGATTTTTGACATATTTTAATATCCTGGATCGTATCGATCGAAAACTCCTGCACTCTCTCGAACGTTTAGAGCTTAAATTTGGCTTAAGTGCAGAGTTTTTCGACAAAATACCTGTTAGAATCCTTCTTGATGTGCTCTTTCGTGTATTCAGGTTTTCTAAAGCGTCTTTTTGTGCCCTGACTTCTTCATTCATGATATTTTAAAACTTCGTCGCCATCTTGACACTGAGACGTAAGGAAGGTTGCCATGGCAATTTTGTAATTTCACATGTGAAATTACAAATTAACGGTGAAATTTCGCGCCAAAATTAAGGAGCAATTCGTCACCTATGATATTAGTACTGCAATCTTGCTTTTATGCACTGTTTTATATTCGAAATTTTTGCTCTGTTTGTTATTCCGTTTTCCGTGTTTTCTGTCTAAATCTAGATTCTGTCGTTTTTCATGCAGATTTTTGCCTCGCCACTTTTCTCAAAAGTTTTTTGTCAAATGATTTCAGTTAGCTTTCAAGTTTGAATAAAAAACCCGACTTTCCATGCAACCGTCGGTTATAATCGTTTTTCATTTCTTTGTTCATATGCTTCCGTTTCTTACCGACGTCGCCCTCTATTATTCGCGAAGGTTGGAGGCTTATAAAAATTACCTGAAAATTTTACGAGTAGGAAAAATACAAATACGTTATTTGTTGGTCTGGGATGATTCAGCTGGAATATCCTGGATAACTTTTGTAACGCCATTTTCCGTTCGACAAACCAACAAACTATTTTAGGTCCCGGTGAACGGCTTTTGTCTCTCAAAATTCTCCCCACTATCCCTTACACAAATTGGATTTGTATGCGCAAGCCAATATGCTCACAAGGTCATCACCTTGTCGATATTTGGCAGGCATCATTGTCACTCCCCGTTCTCTCCCCATTCTCCCACTCGTTCTCTAAAACAGGACAGTGAAGCCTGCGGGGGAGGCTATATTGGTCACTATCTCGCCTTGTGGATTTAACAGAGCTTTTATTGATGGACCGGTCCAACATCGGATATTGATTATTCGAGTAACAATTAGCACGAGGATGTGAAAGTGCAAACTATGTCGATAGCCATGGGCAGCTTTTTCTTAAATTCGCATGAACTCAACGTTGGAGGCAATGTGATTCAACTAAACATGGTTTAGCATTCATTTACTTCCTTCTACGACTGTGGCGAATTTGACCAAAAATCTTTTGAATTTCAGCCTTCACTCAGCTAGCATTGCTCAATAATGCTGAATAATATTGAAATGTATGCGACCATTTGGTTCAATTCATATAACACGACGTTAAAATTGTGTCGAGGAGGAAGATGAATTAAGAGTTGAGTCTACGTAGCTTTTCGTAGATTATCTTCAGTTTGACTTGCGACAAAGGGGTAGAAAGTAGTTTCAGCTTCAATAAGCTCATAACGGGGCGGCTCCGCAGTTTCACGAACGAATCCCTTTGTTAAACCTTGTGTTTTTTTTTAGATGCCGGAAATGAGACAAGTTTTGCTGTATCGCTATAGAAGATTTTTATACCGCTCTACTGTTGCTTATTCATAAAAAAAGACCAGTGAAAATTTAATGTTTAGAGCGAAGAAAAAAATGTTGTAAAAACAGCTGGTTTTACAGAAGTCGTAATGAACATGGCATTTCGCTGTTTTGTGTTAACAGCCGTTTTAATCACATCCGTGATTGGCTCTATAGTATTAAGTTAAATTGACCTCTAGTTTAACTGCACGTAAATTGTGTAAAATACAGAAGGATCCTAATAGAACCTTGGATTGATAGAAGATGACAGAAGAATCGTTTTCAAATGATAAAAGACATCAGTTTTAAAGGCTTTGTAATTAAGGTTAGTCTCGTTACATAAATGTCGGCACGGTCGTTTTCCCTTGCCGACGGATTATACCTTTTAGGTGATAAAAAGTTTAAAAAAGAAGTAATATACAAGACGAGAAATATCACCGCATTGAACGTTCATTAAGAAAAATTTTGCGTGCAATATGAACAGCTTCCAGGGTCACACTTTAAATGGGAAATATTTCATGGTGATTCGTCAATATCCAAAACCAATATAAAATTGCCTAGTTTTGAATTTACACGACTTTTTTCCGCTTTCGCGTGTCAACGGCAACTCAGCAAGTACGAGTAATCATTGTATAATTTTCATTTTTTCAACTGTGCTCTACTGTGATTGGTCCAGGTACTGACGTGATTGATAGATCTTTAATTAATTGTCACTTCGTAAAAATGATCGAGTTAGGTACAAACAGCGAGTAAATAACTTTTGAAACGAGAACGACGCTGTTTAGATACCTAGCTTTATATTTTCCGATTTGGCAGATGCATTCTTGTAGATCGCATGAAACTGACTGAGAATAAGCGGTTTCAGTTTAAAGAAAGCTTTGAGGTTGGAGCAAGGAAGCAGGAACTGAAGAAACATCAGTTGTGTTAAACACGAGGTTTGTAAGTTATAACCACCCTGTACTGTATGTTACCAAAATTAATCGATTGCTTCATTCAGTGAACTTGGCACTGACGAATACGTGGGCTAACACACGCTGGCTTCCGAGAACTAAATATAAATATCGTGCCTCGTTAAGCACATGTTGATAACTCTAGCGATAACTTTTCCGCACTTTTTTGATGTTTGCTACTATCTACTAAGATGAGGTTTAAGATAACGTTTCATCGAAACCCTTAATTGACATTCATCTCTGATATGAATCAAGTATACATGGTTGGAACCTTACTTAAAGAAACCGCAAAGTGCGATTATTCCTTTGACGTAAACTGAGTTTCTCGAATCCACTAATTTGTACTGACGATAATTAATTTGCATGAGATATAAAATTATATGCTTCATTTGCGAGAGATATCGAACACTAAACTGCCATTTTGAGCCTGTGAGCTGTAAATGAAGTCATTTTTGTGGATTTTCCATCTTGCGATTTTCTACTTCCCATTAACTAACATCCTATTCAATATACTTGCCAAATTAAAATACAATGGTAATCGGCCCACTCTTAGCCTACAATATGAAACAATCGAACAGCATTATCAAGACTCTATGATGTGATGACCATGGTGCTGGCAATATTCTTTCTTTAGTTACAGCAACGCTTAAAACGACTTCCCCTCAAACCAAACACAAAAACAAAAAACATGAACTGAAGAAATTTTTCGGAAAGTCCAGCCGTTGCTGAGACAATAAGAACTTCTATATTTAACTTAAAATAAAACTTGCCAGTTCAACAAATCAACGGTTTGGTCCCCTTTTAAATGTCAGTCTAATACGTTTTATTAGTTATTGCCAAGGTCTCGTTTATTTATTACGCGATAAAGTTTACTCTCTCAACTCATCCATTCACTTTAAGAAAAAAATTGATAGTCTAATTATTTCTTTTTTGCGCAGAAAGCAGATTCATTTTAGTGTTAAGTTAAAATTACCAGTATTATTAGACGCCTGTACAGTGACGAATCTCAGTGAAGATAACAAATACCATTCATTGATTATTATTATTTTAGCAAAGAGCTTGCAATTAATTGAAAAATAAATTGAGTGTATAAGCACCCTTAATTTTCTTAGCCATATTCGAAATTTTTTCTTGAGAAGTGAGAGAGACCTATGTAAACTAATAAACTTCAATTGATTAAATATTCCACATCTCCAATTGATGAAACGTACACACGAATGCATATATTTTTGAAATCGTTTTTTTTTTTTACACGAATCGACCTACCGTCCGTTCCACTCAACGAAACCGCAAACGTTTTGAAAACACTCCACAGAATGGTTGAAGATCCGGTCCAGACGACTCGGGTGAAAAAATGTGCCAAAAAAAAGGCAGCTTCGTGTGGACATGACCAATAGTCTTTGGATAGAATGCAGCCGTTATCAACAGCAAAGAAATAAGTGGATACGAGCGCTTATCGGGTTGAAAGTGAACATTTTAATGTTAAACCGCCTGAAAACCTTTTTTAATGCAGTATTCTTTTTTCTCTCTGACGTCAAAATCTCCTTTAGTTTATTTCAAAAGCCTTGAAGTCATTTTCCTCTTTCAGTTGTTACCAGCCGCTGACGTAGATTCTCAAAACTCGCGCCCGCCTGGATAATTCTTAAGTTTTCTACTGGCGGTAATCAAGCTTAAATCAGATTCGCTTTCGCCATCATAATAAGTTCCATATTTTTTGTTGTTCTGTCAGGTGGAAATCCACTCTACTCAGTCGAAGGTGACTAAACGTTAATTAGTTTTCTTTATTTTCGTCATTATGACCCCACGCGTATATTTACACGTTTAAATCCATCATTCACAAATGGTAATATTCAGGGTTATCAATTGCACGGTATTCACGTCTCTCAATTCAAGAGGTATGATTAATTCATGACAGAGTTATGTATGAGCTTGCTAACGTTTCGCCGCCGAATGCAAAACGGTGATTATTACGGGGGTCATTCGCCCCGCCTAGACCAAAACGCTATGATAATCTGATGAGCATTCTTAGCGAGAAATCATCTTCTCTTTGTAATGAAAATCGCATTTGTTTGGAGAAATTTCCAGTCAACCGGATGCGTGGATGCTAAAAAAGTTATAAGCCATTGTTCCTTGACAATATCTAATTTCATTGGCTGTAGAGTTCGATAATCACTTTTACGTGCAAACACGGTTTATTGTATTTAATTCAACACTTCATTCCTCTTTCATTTGGAGCGCGATTTCTTGCGTTTGCGGCCTGATCCATTTACTACAGCTGTTTTTCTTGTAGCACCGAAGTTTCACCAAAAAAGTGAAGACAGTTCTTAAGTATAGCAAGTTATTTGAGCATTCCCTCCAGCACAAAAATAATCAACTGGACTGTATAAGCAACTGCTGTTCAAGAAAGGTAGGGGGTTGTACAAACGTTGCGAAATACAAATATCCCTTTTTTTTTTTCATTAGGCATACATCCCTTAAAACTGTGTCAAGTCTTAGAATTTAATTCATAGAAATGGACGAAAACCATTCGGTAAATGCCTAACGACGCAAGAAACCATTACTCAGCATCTCGCATTTCTGATATATTCACGTTACAATATAAGATATCTGACCCGGGCCACATTAAAGAGAACTTGAAAGAAAGCCTTGTACTGCATAAAAAAATTACGCCGGCAAGGGAAAGGAAGCCATAACAGACTCTGATTTTATCTGCAGCATGTGACGTTTGAACTATCTTGAGAAGCATTATAAACGGCCTTTTTCTAGTTAATTCTTGCTCGTTTATAAAACTTTAATTTGAAACGGATTTCATTTAACAGGCTTCAATTCTCATCGACGCCCAAACCACGGTTTTGCCGGACCATGGTAGTTTTTCTGTCTCTCGATTTGGTGGCAAATAGAAGAAAAAAAATACAAAAGCAGAGCTTCACAAATCGCTAAAAGGTTCCAGGTTAATATTATTTGTCACTTTTATTACCGTGCCTTTTTAAAAATAGTCTTGCTAATGTCACGCTTAGTTTAACTATTGGCGTCGTTGATGGGTTATCTAAAGTTTTGTCCAATGCATTCAGGGGATATTAACGAGAGAAACCTTGTGTTGGCATAAGAGTTTTAATTAATAGTACAACCGACAGATGCTCTGTACATAAACGCGATAAAACCGAAATTATCCCAACTATAACCAGGTGCATTCTTCTAGCACTTCTATTTTTTCACTCATATTTTAACAGATTCATCGTATTTTGAACTGAATTTTCCAGTGAATGAACTCGGAAACTTAGAAAATCCGTGTATTTCACTGGTAAAAGAAAAATAGGAGAGAGAACGCAAATTGTAGGGCTTTAACAATGATAAGAACAATTATAGAGACCTTCATTAAACATAGAAATGGATAGTTGACAGGCGCTCTGAACGTGGTTTTTTCGTAATTCATCCACAAAAAAACTACCATTGACTTCATAGTGGATAAATTTGCTTGGAATTCGTATACAGCTGACAAAATCTTTTTGTGAAAGTTATGATAATGAACGTCTCACGAAATTTAATTAAAACTCTTTGCAACCTCTTAATGAAGAAATGAAGAGTTCTTTCTGTTTCGATCAGATAAATTTTTTTGCTTACATTCAATTTACCGAGATTTTTGTATTTATGCTAACGTGATGGCTAAACCATGTTTCTCTTAAGTTTTTTTGCATTTTGAAATTTCTTCTTGTGTTTATTCGTTTGAAAAAAAATATATGTAATTGTACTATTCTATTTGTGTTTCTGCCAACAAATTAAAAAGGAAAATGTCTTTGCTGAGGCATAATTATAATTGCATGACAAAATGGCTGAGGAACTAAATGTTTGTCAGTTTTTTGGAACTCTCTTTAAAAAATTATGGTTTTAAGCGATATTAGTCTGTCAACAAAGAAATCATCAGATGCATATAATTATAACCATTTGAACGGAAGCTTTATGTCTTCTGACATTTCATTATGCCTATTATACAAGGTCGTTCAGTCCATTATCGAAAAGTACATTACCTGTGGTACTGTTCGCAACTTTTGAATCTACGATAGGTTCCCTGTAGTGCTGTTTTTTTTTTTTATCATGTAGCACTTAAGCTTTTTGCGTAGGTGCCTCTAACTGCATGGTACTTGAACTTTGAATCCACAGGCATAGGTCCCGCGGGGTACTCCCTATAAAATGACGGGTTTGCTCGTCAGTAAATTTCGAGAACAACCATAAAAGGTGCTAGAATCTTTAATTGCTTTATGGGTGTGTCCCAAATTCATTTTCCCCCCAAGAGGTACCAATTAAACAACAAATTATATAACTGGAACTGAAAATTTCAATAGTAATAAAGATAACTTTAGAACACTTTAACTTTAGAACTTTTTGAAATTACCGAGACAACTTAGGCAGCAGTCAGTCAGTGCAGTTTTAGCACCCTAGCCGGTACCAATCCAAACCCCTAAAAGGTACTAGGAGCACCCCCGTCATTTTTATGGGGGAGTACCCTCCGGGGCATAGTTTAGTATAATAGCGAATAATAAATGAAATCGGTCGGTCCCCCACTGACAACAAGTACATTCCAGCTTATTTGCATCTAGCAATACCAATGATGTCTTTGTTATCGTACTGGAAGATAAATCAGTTATATACCGGGTCATCTTCCTTATTTTCGTAGTATTTCCGGTCACTGGGAGATGTTATCTTCCTCGCTGCCGTGCTTTCAAATCATCGCAACTCAGTGAACCCACATTTACATAAGTAAGATAAAAATCGGGAAGAAACTTTTATTTATTTGCACAGCTTTTCAAAACAACTTATGTCTGACTCTTACAGAGTGATTTAAAATTTAAGTTGCACTGAACACTGAAATGTAACCTGTCAAGCTCTCAGATGGCGAAAAGAAGTTCAAGCAACAATAAGACCCACGACCGCTATCTTGGAGCCTTGAACAGGCAAGCCAAAGCGATAAAAGCCCATGCAGTGAAAAATCATTGTAATTTCATTTGGTAATATACTGAAAATCGAGCAGTCATGAACAGAGTCATACCAAAGTTCTGCTGGAAAAGGTTTCATTTATGCGGTTACATATACTATTTCATCTGCAGACTTGAAGTTCAAAAGGTACTGATAACTAGAGTGTAGCATACATTTGACATTAAAAATGAAAAGGCTATTATTGCCTTGTCTTGAATGTCCATAAAAAGTTAAGCTCCCTACTGCTGAAAATATATCAAAAAGCCTATCTGGGTGTCTTAAAATGCCCTGTGGCTTAAAATCGATCGAAAACTATAACAAATACAACAACAAAAACAAAAAAATGCGAGCATATAACAAGCGTACATTCCTGAGAATTTCCAGCGTATTATCTCAAGTTGATGTGGAAAGCTGAATCTGAGATCAGTTCAGAAAGTGACGCACAGTAGCAGTGGTAATGCAAAAACAAATTAATGAACTTATTGTCAAGAACATATATACATGTACCCTCTAAAGGATGATCAATTAACCCTCCGATTTTCAGTAAGCAAATTATATTGCATGAAACATAAACTTACGAGCCCCTACTGAACAATAAATTTCTTTTTCTTAAATTAAACAACAATCCAAATGGGATGGTTTGTATAATTTCTGTCATGAAAAACACATTTTTTTGCTTTAATTTGTGAAGTTTTAGCTCTGTCAATGCCAGTTAAGACATTTTCAAGTGCTTAGAGCCATTTTTTATTAGACTTATGCCTGGGCTAAACGTCGAACTTTTCATGAAACGAACTAAACTTAGTAAGTTAGGTTCATGAACAGTTCGATTTTTGGCTCAGTTAAGTTCGTCTCGATGAGTTTGGATTATCCAACACGTTCTATTCGTCAGCTTCAGACGGTGAAGATCGTCTCCAGGCAGGACAAACGTCGATCTTCTCATGAGACGAACTAAACAAACAAATTAATTTTTTTTATAGGAATGCTTACATCGTACGATTGTTTGATGCTCAGTCTTCATTGGTTTATTTAAGCGGGTTAAAATACTTCACAAAATTGATCACAATGCCCGACAAAGTGATACTAATATCATCATATCAGTCTTAATTTAAAAATCGCGTGTCAATCATACGACTGATGCATGGCATGTGGCCCTTAAAATCCAAATCAAATTGAAGTAATCACCAGTATGCCACAGCCAAAGCTGAGACACAGAAAATTATTGAAAGACAACAATGTGACGCGGAATCCGTGACTCGATTCCAGTCAACCGTTTGTGAAAAACTTGCGTGTGGTTTGTGCGCTCTGGGAAATCAGACTAAATTGGTTACAAAATAGATAGAAAATGAGACCAATATAACCTACTATCAGTATGGTTATCTCTGTAATTTCCTGATTCTTTTCTTCGCATTACTTAACGATCCAACAAATGAATGTTGACTGAGATTGATGCATTGTATCTTGAAGGAATGTTTGCCCATAAATCCATCCATGGTCTGTGACGTGGATTTCCACTGTCGCGTAATTTTTACAAGCGTATGCACGTAAGTTTTACGCGCGTAAAGGAAATAGAGGCAATGTATGGAAGATCGCGCGTAAACATAAAAGTTGAACCTTGCTCAAAGTTTTACGTCTACGCGCAGCATTTAATATATTAATGTAAAACTTAAAAAAAGAAAGAAAGAAAGAGAGAAAAAACACCAATACATCTGCGCTGGGGCTCGCAGACACTCTAACCTGTTAATTAATGCATTTTATATTAATGCATTAGACTAACGTTTTCTTTAATAATAATGATAACTATATAAACAAAAAAAAAATCTTGAAAAAACCTTCCACATAACCATTAGTTGCGTGAGCATCTGACGATTGTCGAAATTGACAATTTCTTTTAGTTACTGAGTTTAGTAGTTCGAGGAAATATAATGAAATCGGCTCCTGGAAATGTAAAGTACCTTAATGATTATTAGACATTGACATTTCTACTGATGTTCTAGAAGAAATATAATCTTATAGAACTCGGTAAGAACCTACTAGAATATTTCCAAAAAATAAATTAAAGTAAATTTCCGACTGCTTTCTTGTTAAATGCATTATTCTTTGTTGCTACACTGAAATGAACCTTTTATGGTTAGATTGGCGAAACGGAATTATTTTTACTACATTTACAATCGTAATAAAAATTCCACCTGACTGAAATGCATGTTTTTTTCCTTCGCCACAAGAGCTACCACTCGTTTTGCTTGATGACTCTGTATTCGTTATGTCCTACTGAGCATAATTAGAGAGCCTTACTTTTCATCAAAATGAAAGATTGTAGAACAATTTTTTTTCTCCGGAACAGTTCAATATATTCAATTTGCGCGAAAGAGTATCCACTAAAAAACCACTTACTAGTAAAACCTGTTTTCTTTCGTAAGTAGTAATAACATAATTATCCCACTAGTTTTTGCCCAGGCTTTTAACTTCGCTATATTATGATTCGTTTGTCTCCTTATATTAATTGAAGTTCTGTTTTTCTATAAGGCATTGGAAACTGGCAAATTTAAGTGAGGGATACTTTTCCGTATATGCTGTTTAAGAATATATTGTCACAAAAAATTATTCGGCAAAGTTTCAAGACACGTAAATCGTCAGGAAACTGAAATCATTTCAGTGGGGTTCGGTGAGGTAAACACAGTGAAACGTATGTATAATAGATGGCATTTTTCCTCACATTTGGTCTCTTAAAAAGTTCTTTTTCCACTGCCAAATGCCATAAACTTTGGATATTTATACAACAAAAACGTGCATCCATTTTTTTGCTTTCTACTGGACAGTACCTCCTAGCTAGTTTATAATCATCAATGATTTTTTTGCAGGAGCTTATGAGATCTGCCTCGATTTTGCGTGTTCTTGATGCGAAGTTTTTTTTTTTATAAAGTTTCAAAATTCTAAAGATAAAAAAAACAACTGAATTATGAAACATTGAGAGCATAAAGGTTAAGTTGATTTGTAAAATTAACTTTCTTTTGTTGAAAACGGCAACTAGAAACTGATGCATTGTCGTTATTTTACCCCTAGAAGGAAGAAGGGAGACAACTAATTTGCAACTTTTTCTTTTTCCTAGAAACAGTGTCAGCCTTTCTTTACCACGAGAAGTCCTACTTAATTTTACAAGCGAGTCTCAAGTGGCTTGACGTTTTCAAAACAGCTAAAACACGGATTTGCCGAGGTCGGTCTCTCTTAAATCTTTAACTTAGCCTTATTGGGAGAGAATTAATTAGATATTAATAGTTTATATTTTCTCAGGAAATTGTCGTTCTCTTTTATGAAATCAACTTATGTTTTCAAGAAGATCTTATCCAATCATTAATAATTGAAGCACACCACATACTGTTTGCCATCAAAAGGTTCCTAACAACTAAGATCCGGTTACCGTCTTTTTTGTTTTTTAAAACAAAATTAAAATTAATATCCCGGCAAGAGAAGCATTCCGCTCTAGTTTAAAACCTCTTCATCGGTTTATTTCTACGCTTCACGTTTCTTGATGACTGCAGCGAATACATCAGTGAGCCCTTTTAAATCGAAATATTTTCATCCTACAAATTTTGTTCGACAATTATAGATTTTATGATAAGTCAACTGGGTGTTGTAATAAACTGTGGAAGTAATTACTTTAGTTCGATTTCGGATACAATCCTGTTTATATTTCAGCGAAAACTAAAACCATTTTCGTCCGACTGAATCAAAAAAAATAAACAGCAAAATTGGCTTCGATCATTCTAGTCTTTAATTGCTTTGAATTCTTCCCTTGTCTGTTTTTTTTTTTCTTTTTACTGTTAACCTGCATGAATAATATTCAATGCAGTACAGTTAAGACCCTCATTTAAGAACCGATGATTTCGGGATTCGGGGCCGGATCAAGTTCTTATTTACCAGGTGCTAGGTGAGAAATCGACCTGAAAATGTTCTTAACATTTTCTTACATTATACATACTAGAGGTTTAATTAGCATACAATGTTTACTACTGACTCTATGGCTCTTAGAGTTTGTAGCACTCCTTCATTACTACTTTAACTTACTTTATTATATAAACTTGATATCTTCACATGTGAAAATAACATGTTATCTTCACATGTGAAAATATCACCTTTGCTATGGCTACATAATAAATCTCGCCTTTCACACCAAAAAACTATTAAAGTGAAATGGTTTGGTATTTCATTGGTGTTTATATGATAAATAGAACATTACATGGCCGCTTGGAGATACGAAATTTCTCTTCTTGTGTTAAAAAAATATTTCACGAGTGAGCGCAGCAGACGAGGGAAATAGTTTTCTACTCTCGAAGATAAATTTCGTATTTCCTCGCGGCCATGTAATATCCTCTATGTATTGGTTTCTTATTCAGTCATTCCCGTTCTTTTTACTTTAGAACATGCTTTATTTATCCGGTGGCCGAATTTGTGTTTATATTTATAGTGGTTTATTGGCCAACTTTCAGCCTGATATTCTTAATCCACTTGTCCTTATAATTATTCGAATGCTTACCGTACCCTTAAATCTGAATCTGAAAGAAATACATTAAACTACTCGCAATCTGATCATGATTCCGCTTAACGCTGGCGAGGAAAAACCTTTTGATTGGATTATAAAGTTCCTTAAATTGGCGCTTACAACCCCCCCTCCCCCACCCCTACCACTTATAAGCCTTCTCGGGTCTTGGATATAACCTATTGGCTAGTTATAGGCCCATCTCCCGGAATACAAGTCCCCCCGGATACAAGCCCTCTCTAGCATTGAAATAAATTCGATTATTTTGACGTTCTCGAGGTTAATAATTATTATTAAAACCTGTTCATGCAAAACGTGTTTTAATCATCACTGCCATAGCTTGTTTCGAAGTGCTTTTTTTTATTCTGGTTATATAAGCTCCCTCCGATATAAGCCCTACCGTTTAAGGCCCTCCTAAAACCTCTCACGAAGAAGATGATGTAGAAGATCAGGGCTTAAGAGCGGCGCGCAGTTAACGGTATTCTATTGTGGCTGTATTAGTTCTCTTCGTGGGTGATATCAAAATAATTCTCAATTAAACAAAATTCGCTTTGTTCTTACTCGTTTGAAGTTAATTATTGATTAGTGAGCATAACTGCATTTCCATTTTACCGTTAAATATGCCGGCCTGACACTGTTGGTACCACTTATCCATCGCTTTAATCACATGGAGACAGATATTAACTACATGAACTGCGGTTCTTTACTTTTCATTCGCATCTCCGGAGCTTCTTTCACACGATCATCTAATTATTTTGCAGTGTGAAGAAAATTTAGAACTTTACGTGTCTAATTTATTCTAATTTTTGGCAGCGAAAAGAATAATAATAATAAAAAGCAACAAGAATGCGATTATGATCACTGATCAGCTCAGCTTGCTAGCAGATTGTATTCTTTCGGTAATGATTAATTGAATGCAGAGAACAAGCATCCTATCATGGAGGTTTACGTCATGTAATATCTAGAATTTAAATTATTTAAAAATTTTACCAGGTGTGTTTTTTCCTTCAGACCAGACGACTACTTGACGAAAGAGAAGAGATCTTCTGAGTTTGTAGTTTCGCGGATGAGCATGGATCCTACAGGTAATTACAGGTTTATGCATTATAATTATCCAAGTGGAATACAGATAGTTTCCTTACACTAGAAAGCTTGTTTCTCCTGTCGTGACGACTAACGTTAACACTGCAGTCACAGCAGAAAAGCTCCCATAGAAACTGGTTCTCTACTCAGTAACCTTGTTTGCAGAGGACACTCAAAGAGCCTTATCGAAAACCTGAAACCAGTTAAAGCAGTTAAAGCAGCTGGCCTTAGTCAAAATATAACAAAATTTCTTAATTTCATTTTGTAAAACGACGCATAATGGATAGCACCATGCCATGTGAAAGTACAGCCAAAGAGGTTTCATTGAATGATTGATGTTCACGCCACAGGATTTAGTCCGCAGTGCCAAAAGTTACCTTACGAGACTCCATCACTTTGACTAATTGGTAGCTGTCATAGGATTGAAATAAACTTCTGTCATACCACTGAATAGGTATAAAGGAGAATAATGGATCATATTTTTCGCTTTTGCAGGGCCGTAGCAAGCCTTTAGAAACTGGGGGGAGGGGGGGGGGGGGCAGAGAAATTTTAGGCTTCTCATTGTGTTTGAAAAGCAGAGAGTTTTTGGTCCGGAGGACCCATTGAACTGGTCTCTGTATCTTACAACCAGAAAATGTTTCACCTAGCTGCAGAGACATAATTGTTTCAATGCCCTGTGAGATGATTTTTTATATTCAACTTTTAAGCGTGCATGTTTTGACTTTTTGGGGCATAAAACTAAGGGGGGGGGGGGGGGCACGGGTCCCCCGGTACCTCCCCATGCTACGGCCCCGCTCTTGATACATATCGCCTCAGCCCTTTTACTGTTAGAGTGAAAGTACTTAATTATCTTCTCCCGTTGTGGGGCTTCTTACGGATAATGAAACATAATTAGTTCACTGAAACATAAAAGGAATCCCAGCTGCTACGTTGGCTATTTTACAAACGTGGCGGAGGATGTAAACTTCGAACAACGGAGAACAAATCCATCTGGCGGTCAGAACGAGATTCAGTTGCACTCGGGTCCTCTGGATTCAAAATTAAGCGTTCTAACCACTCTTTATCAGGTGGTTCTTTTGTATGAACCTGTAGAGAAAATCCAAATGGTGTTAACATTCACTTGAATTCTCTTCAGAAGTTTTTTTGGTCCTTTTTGCTTTTTCAGCATATAACTGAATGATATTGGAAATTTTTACGGAATTGTTGCTTTGGTCACGTCAGGGAGTTATGGTTACACGGTTAGACAATTAGGGGGTAATACGGTATTTAGATTTAGCCAAGGCCAAAAGCGAAGCTCTCGTGGGATCTTTTAAAAAATGTTTTTCTGCAGTAATTTAACTTTTGCCATAAACGAGAAGTTAACTGAACTCCTCCTGAAAAAAATGGACCCGACCTTGTGATAAATTGAAAACATAACTGGTCAGCGGAGAACTATAAGAAATCACGTCCCCTCAATGAGGTGTTCACTAGAGCCCACGATACAGTCATATGACAATGGACAGCGGTTACCTTTTTAGACCGCTGTCAATAGGCCTTCTGCAAGGTTTGTGAGATATCACAAGAATCTGTTATTCAGTTGTCTTCCAATGGTAATAGCCTGATTTAGCAACAGAGCGGGAGCGTCAGTTGACGACGGCGAGCGCAAATCAAACAACTCGCTTGACCAATGGCAGAGCGGCAAAAGGGGCACCTGAAGTCGAGTTTAGTCCTTTCCGCGCGCTTTCCCGTAGTCAAATGACGTTCCCGTTCTGTTGCTAAATCAGCCTAATACTTAGATTCCCCCCCCGCCACTTCTTGAGCATTATTAGGGTGCGTTCGATTGTTCGTATGTCGGAATACGAATAAGCTAAAGCTTTGTCACAAACCTCTTGCACCATACTTCTTGGACTACTGAACGCTACATTACATCGAAATATTTTATTTCAGCACATTTCTAGATATTGCATTGCAATGAATGCCAAAACAAATACAGTCAATCGATCATACCCTTAGTAAGTACTGTTTAGTAAAAACACTTTTTGGTTGATATGCCAATCTCACCTCTAACCAAGTAGTATGGCTCCTAATAATACTCTTTTCTTCACAGAATCGGTGTTTCCTAACATTACCAACAACGCCACGAAACCTGGCAGTGGAGATTCGTATTTCATACCTCCAAACATTCAAATCGGAGTCACCATATTTGCAGTATTGATTTTTATCCTTGCGCTGATCGGTAACATTGTGGTAATTTACATTGTCTGCACGGTAAACCACATGCGCAGCTCAACCAACACCCTCATCGCCAACATGGCCGTTGCTGATCTGTTGATGACCATAGACATACCGTACATTCTTAAGTTTTTCCACGTCGGTTATAAATGGTTTGGAACCTTCATGGGCACCGTGTTATGCAAGTTTTTTAGCTCTGCTCAAGTGGGATCTCTAATAGCCTCCGTGTTTAGTTTAGTGGCAATTTCTCTGGATCGAAGTTTTGCTATCTTGTTTCCTATGAAGACGGTTATGACTAGGAACGTTGTACGTTTCGCGATCGCCATGGTCTGGCTGGGAGCGCTGGCTTTCTCACTTCCAGTCATGGTGGCATCTAAAACTGCACAATTGGAAGGCACGGATTTTTTGAGTTGCGCAGAGTTTTGGGCGCCCATGTCGGCGAACACTTTCAGCCTAGTTCTTATTATAGGCGGGTACATCATTCCACTGATAATCATCGCCTTTGTCTACAGTCTAGCAGGAATACGTCTCTGGAGTAGACAACTTCCTGGCCATAGGAATTTGGTCTCAAACAAAAAAGCACAGTCGTCCAGCAGGCGTGCGACAGCTATGTTGATAACTGTAGTCATTGTCTTCGCTTTGTCTTGGATGCCTTTTCAAACTTTGGAGATGCTTCGTGGATTCAACAAGCCACTATTTTATTCACTTCCGATTGAGTTACGATTCACCACACCTTGGTTTGGTTACGCTAACAGTGCTATTAACCCAATCCTCTATGTGATATTCTCAGAGAATTATCGTCAGGAGTTTTACCGCATTCTGTGTCGAGGTCCAACCAGGAAGGACCGCTACAGAAGGACAATCATAAGCCGAAGTACCACTACTAGATCAACTCGTCTGTCACGCGCAAGCTCTTTGGCTGTAAGCATTCCGCTTCAAAAGCTTAGAGAGGAAGCGAATTACAGAAGACAAGGCCCTGAATCACCCTGATATTGTGCCGCAACATTCTGACCCCAAGGCAGGAGAACTTGATAAGCTTTGTAACATCTTGACCAAGACACAAAAGGCATCGTGACACCAGTAATTTCAAATTCCTATTGTCACTTGAAAGAACAATTTTCCAGAACGCTCAACTTTCATAAACTGTCTCTCACTAAGCAAGTCTGTAGCGCTATTCTGCGCTGCATTTAAAAAAGACCAGCGCCCAAACGACGCCTGACATTAGGGCGGATTCAGAAAATTTTGGAAAGGGGTTTCAGCTAGTGCACAAGGTTGAAGCCAACACTTTACATCCTTGCACGCGGTATGTATTATTCTCTACTTTGAATGACTTTGCTGTCATGACAGGTTTTCACAGTACATGTAACAACAGCGAAAACGCCACCAAAAAGTAAGTTCGTGTTCTTTCAAACCTCATCGCAATTATTCCAACTTGTTCACCTCATCTAATGTGGGCGAACGCTCCTGGATTTGAATTCGTAACAACCCTATCCCGGTTCCCAGAAGGAGAGAGGAATTATCGTTCTTTGTTAACGTCCTCCATGAAACGTGAAATTAGGGAGTTTAAGATGTCACTACGGCGACGGCAACGAGAACGTCAAAAAAGCAATAGGTTAATTTAGGTTAGCAAAGTAACAACTTTGCACGTGCATGACGCTTTTTTGTACATTTCTTTGCCGTCACTGCACGACTACGACGTGAATTGCCTCATTTCACGTTTATAGACAACGTGGACATACGACGACGAATTTCTCTCGGCTCTCTTTAAACTTGAATATTTTCAAGAATTCAAATCCAGGAAAGTTTGCCTACATTGGACAAAGTGAGCGAGTTGTGATAAACGCGCTGCAGTTTCAAAGAACGTGAAGTCACTTTTTAAGTGACGTTTTCGCCGCCGTCGTCGTTGTGGTATCTTAAACTCCCTTTTTTTAAATTACACGTCGTACTCTTGCAGTGACGCCGAAATAATGAACCAAACAGAGTGATGCACGTGCAAAGTTGTTTTGTTTTTTAAACCCATTGTTCATAGTCGTCGTCCTTGCTTAAGGCGATGTTACACGGTACGATTTGCAAGGAGGATTTTTATCTCAGCACAAGGTTCCAACATTGTTGCCCTAAAAATCGTCTTTCCAAATCGTCTATTGTGACATCATCCCCTTTAAAACATTTATCTCTTGTGTTGTGCGGTTGCTATATAATTTAACGTAGGTCTGTCAATACGAACAAGAGCACTAGGGTAGAAAGGCATTTTCTATGTAAACTACTGAAACCAACTAGATGAACGTTGTATTTCTAAAGTTGTTCAGTTTAAAACAGGTTTTGACGGAACGTCTCTAATAACTTTGTGGCAGTTAGACTGACGGGAAAAATAGAAAAACAAAACAAAACAAAGTGGGTTTGAAAATTTACACTTTATTAGATTTAGTAAGACTCCATGTAGATGTAAACAGAGATTAGGTTTGTAAATAAAATTTAATAGATGACGTTGAATGAATGTAATGGAAGATAATGAATATGATACAAATGACAGAAGACGTAATCTATTATTGACAACTTCGTCCCGAGGGAGTTTCCATAGGAAACTGGGAGGGACGCCCCCTCCTCCTATTTTCTAGGGGAGGAGGTTACATGACAGACGTTATACGCAGGCTCGATTACTAGCCACTGTTCGGCAAATGAACCCGCGCTTCAAGAGACCGGACCCACGACAGCGGCGGAAATCGAACCTACATTCTACGAAAAAAGCGGTCTTTTAAGTGTAGAAATAATCAATTTTATTCACAGATGCATATCCTGTAATATGCACCAGCCCGCGAGCAAGCTCTCCATTTCGAGTTGCAAGTGAAGCAAGCCGCAAGACGACGCGTGAGCGAGCGACCTCACCCCTTTCTTGCTCCGCTGTGTCCTTTCGAGTGCCTTGTGACGTCGCATCCCCCATATGTGGAGTTTGCTCGCAGGGTTTATGTGCACTTGCTGCCTGCCACGAAAGTGACATTAGCTTTGTCTATTTCAAACCCAATAAAACACGAACTACGAAAATAATTTTTTTCCATTCACAGGAAAGGAAAGGCAAGTTAAGTACTGTCATGTAAGAATTAAATAAATGTGATTTGGCTCCTCTGTTACTTGATTTAATATTTTAAATTATTGCGTTAAAACGTACTTACTATCAAAAAGGTTGGATTTGAAAATAAGTAAATAAACATTAAAGCAGCAAGCTATTTTCTGTTGTCTTCTTTACCTTTTTTAGGCCGTTTATGATTCAGCATTTGTTCATTCCAACCACATTTTAATTTCAAGGAAAAATAATAAACCCTCTCTAAAAAAACAGGGCCCGAATAGAACGCAAGTTTAGAGCCCAACGGGTCAACTGGGCTAGCTTTGAAATAAACGTTGGGGTGATATAGAATTGCAGAACAGAGCTCAATCTTGTTTTCAATAATGGCTTGCCTTGTTACAAACGTCATCTTTAAAATGAAGCCTCGGTCAGTCCTTTCCCACTTTCGATGAAAAATGTGTGTGCTGTTAAATCACCGCTGAAGGGTCCCCGCAGTAAAGACATTTTTTCCAATGCCCCTTGTACCTTGGGCCAACTCTTCGCAAAAAAATCTGCTTGGATGACTTGTGGTAAGAAAATTACCCCAGCCACCGGTAGCCCAGGATTTTAGAGAAACAAATGGTTCCATTTACTGGCCATAAATCGGTTTGGGAACCACACAGAAAAGAAGAAAACACAAGGGAGGTAAGCCGATCTTTATTTATTTTTCTTACATACTTCGGCTTCAGAAACAATCGTCTTTCGCTCCCATACAAATTCTTGTATTATATAGTTCGAACGTTACGCAGCATTGCCGATGGTCATATTTCGAGCTTGTGTGTGCTCCAACCAGTCATTTTCCCCGATATAACACGAACAAAACAAAATTTAGTTCTTTCATTGGGGAAACTTTATGTACATTGTGTAATTCACAGAAACTAAGGTTACCGTTAGTACCAAGGTGTCTAAATTACACATTGGGCGCTGTAACACAATTATGAAAGATATGCATAGAAAAACAAGATATGCCAAAAAATAACTATAATATATTATTGCGCTTTTCACAAACATGCGAATTCTGAAGTTCAAAAGCCAACTAACGATTGCGTTTTTCGCTGCCGTCAATCATCTTAACGGACCTCTTAGGAAACAAAACTTTACTTTGACGGGTTCAAAAGGTCAAGGTTTGCGATTTGTGATTGGTGGATTTCGATCCGTTTTGTGTGTTTCTGTGTTTCAAGGTTCGTTGCTTGTGATCGTAATTATGATTGACGGCAGCGAAAAACGCAATTTGTGAAGGCGGTTTTTGAACTTTACAGTTCGCATGTTTGTGAAAAGCGCAGTAAAGGACAGCTGTGACGTAGTTAAAAAAAAAAACCAACGAAAGCTCAGTTTAAAAATAATTATGTCGCATTGGAGATATGCAATATTTGTCTTAGGCCACGGATAGAGTTACTCTCAGTTGATTTTTTATTTTCAATTTTTTTTACTTTTGCATTTTGTTTTGTAATTTGTGATAACAGGTGTTCAACAAAGAAAACAATTTGACCAAGCACAAGTAAACGACAAGTTTAACATAAGCAGAAAGCACACTAATTCTTCCTCATGGCTACCTCGTATTTGTTAAAATACTTCCAAGTTACGAATGAATGCCTTCGAATAGTCGGCCTTGACCATCATGGTGACCCCACCTCTTCATGGACCGAATAAGATCGTCCCGAATACCGAGCAAAACAGTTTTATAACATAACAAAAGTAAATCGCGCGCTCTGATTGGTCAGTTAGCCACTGCCATTTGCCCGTGGGTGTACGCCGATGTAGGTGAAGCACCTACGGCTCTTTCATACTTGACAAATAAACCTTGCACTGCATACAACTTCAGAAGGAGTAATAACATAATCGTCCCGCGTTTTAACTCGCAGTTTCTTAAAAACTCTATTATTAGCTATAGAGGCGCTATTCTTTGGAATGCTGTCTCGAGTCATTTTACAGACCAGCTTACTGTTTTTTTATCGCAAAGTGAAGAAGGACTCTTATTTTAAGGATTTTGATTTCAGTCGGTCCAGTCGCTGCCCAGGCACTACCAAGATTTTACTGAAATGCTTTTAACTATTTTTATGTTTTTTATTTTTTTGATTTTACTTAGAGAAACCTTAATGTACATTCATTTTAACCTTGTATTTTTTTGGTTAGAATCTTACTGTATATTTTAAGAGTTTTAATTGTAGTTTTATTTTGTAAGTAATGTTATTCTTATTTTTTATATAACAATTATTCGCCGAAGTGGAGGTGGGTAGTAGTAGTGGTCTTGCGGGGAAGTTTCTTCAAAAGGAGTTGTGAATTCTTTTTGTATTTAAAATCATTCTGTAAAAAAGATTATGAAATTTAGTTTTAAGCTTATTTATGAACAAGTCAACTAAATAAAGTCAAGCAAGACTTAAGCGTAATTTACATTTGTAAACAAAAAACTTTTTCACCGCTTTTATCGATAAATTCAAGTCAAAAAGACAAAGCTTTACCTGTTAAAACTTCCAAACCGAACTTCATCAGCTTCTTCATGTATTTCGGAAATAGCTTGCTTGATTAGTTGTGAAATTTCTTAGTTTGTTACGGCAGCAAACCGGGAAGGCATTTTGCTAGCAACTTACGCGAGTTTGGCGTCGCTCGCTCGGGGGAACTGGAGGTGAATCAGTGAATAGTGCAGGATATTCACTGATTGAGTAGCCAATCAGTGCCCGCGAAAAACACTATCCACTGTTTTAGTATATACTAAATAGTTTTATCCATTTGTAATCATTTTTACACGACCCCACAAGCTTTGAACTTTAAATCACATCGTGTTTAAATAAAGGATATGTATGTATGTATGTATGAATGAATGAAATTATTGCATAACTCGACGTCGTACACAGTTTTCCTCTTTGTATTCGGATTTTCTTGTTCTTCTACGAATTTGATCAGTTCCTCTTCTCTAATCTCGACAAACCAGCTTGTCTCCATTTTTTACTAAATTTAAAACTTAACTTCGACCCGTGAAAACTGTGAAAGGAACAAACGACGGAAAACCACAAGTGCTTGACAGAGCAGGAAAATACTGTGAGCTGATTGGTCAAAAAGGATATTACACATGTGTAGATAGCAATGATATCACAACTGGCGGGATAGCGCATTTATCTTTTTGCTACCACATGGTATACCGCTATCTTCTATTTAATAAAAACGATTGTGTAGTACTGTTATGTGGATCTTAGATGGTATTGTCTTCCTCACACTCAGCCTCATCTTGTATTTGTTTCAGTTGTTCGTTTAAGAAACCGACGAGCATCGCGTGGGTTTCTTAATGCATTGACTTAGTCTAAAGAATAATCGTCGGGGACTTTTAGTGACATTTTTCCTACACCACCTGCATGCATTCTGTAAAGTAGACGGGTGGGTCTTTTCCATTATTAGTGCGCACTTTTTAGATCAGGTAAAGACCAACAACACAGTTTTTATTTCAAACTGACGTTGCCATTAGCATGTTAAGAGGGAATCTGAGGTAGAATATTCCAGGTTCTTGTTTCAGCATAATATATATTTTTTCCAATAAAATTTACAGACGAATGTATGGTAAATGAAAAATACAATTGTACTAGTTCTCGCGTAAATTAAATTGGTCTCCCCAATATCTACAAAGCTCTATCCTAGTTTTTAAACTAAGTTTGATAACCACCCTCAGGAAATCTCCTTTCCACAAGCGAAAATCGATATCTACAAACGAGCCAATGAGTAATTTAAAAAAAGCCAAAACTTTTATGAATTGACTTCAATCATTCGTTCTATTTTTCAATTTCTGATCTTTTTATCTAGCCTATAAAATTAGATAAGTCTATTTATCCAGTGAGCAATAAACACCTTATCATTTACCTTTTATTTTTTCAATTCATACTTTGCCGTGACAATTTTATCTTCTATAAGAATTATTGACACCGGTTGTTATAGAAGCTAAAGACTTTGGTGTCTATCAATGGGGAAGTTAAACTTGAGCTTTGATATGGTTATGGTAATAGGACACTGTGACGTACTTGGCCAATTAGAATTATCAATTATGTGTCAGGTTATGTTACCCTTGGATTGTATGACACGAAATTCTTTTACCAATGAAATGGGTCAATAACAGAGGCACACACTAACGTGATATATGATGGAAGCTCAAGTTTCTTATAACATCTGTCTGTAGCTCGATTTGTCGCATTATGAGACTCGAGTAGCGGCATTGTTCTTGCTGTTGCAGTGTGTGTTTTTATGGAGATTGTAAAACAGGATGTAAAATGACTTTGAAAAAAATGATTCATTTTTGTTGACGTTTTTCTTACAAACCGAAGCTGGGCTTAGCTGGGCTTATTTGGATTGGTTAACATGGACTGAGTACAGTTTTGTCAGTCAATGAGGAACGTTGAGTCGACCAGGTCTCGTAGAACACAAACTTTAATCTCTTCAGAAGTAGGTTACACTCATAGAGCTAATGACATACTAACAGACAGAAAAACTAGTCTAGGGGTTTCTTATATACCTTACAGAGGGGATTTCTAGAATGTTCCAAACAAATACATAATCAGTCTATTTATAGAGACTTACATAACGTTTGGGATAATAATAGAGATTAGCAAACTGACATTCTAGAATGTTCTTATCTAAAAAGCAAATGTAGATGAATTCCAGAAAGTTCTAGATATCATAACAAGTACATTTAAAAATCGTACTGTCTAAGCAACATTTGTTTGCTTCATTTTCATTGGCTTTGCGACTGACTGATTGGAAGCATCATCTAATCGGACTGTTATGGAAAGCAGCTCGCAACAAATAAGAAATATTAAAAAACAAGACTGACTCAAGCATTTATATTTGATGCCAATAAAAAGATAAAAGGTTTGAAGCCTTAGTAATGTACGCATATTTAACACAAGGAAAGAATGGAATTCACTATTTTCACATAGACCATAAAGCACCTTGTTTACACCCCCCCCAGGCCCCCCCCAAAAACTTTGTATAACCATTGTTTTCGACTTTTATTGGGACGACTGTAATACCCAGGAGAATTGAAAACAATGGTTATGCAAAATTCTGGGAGGGGGGAAAAGGTGCATTTTGGTCTATGTGAAAGTATGAATATATTAAACGAAGTGTTGTCTTTTGTCACGGCAAAATCAGATGGCAAACGGTGCATGATTATACTGTATAGCGCAGTTAAAGGAAAAATGCGTTTTTTTTTTCTTTTTTAAAAAATACAGTATCTATAACCTAAAAGATAATAAAGTATAACTAAAATTGATCCCTTTTTCTACCTTCATGGAGAAAGCGTGGTAATACAACAATTCAGAAAAAAGTGACAGCTGGGTTGATTTCCAGTGTCGCGTAACTTTTACGTGCGTACGTACGTAAAATTTACGTTCGCAAATCTTAAAGACAATGCATGAGAGGTCGCTCGTAAGCCAGGAACCATTTGATGGGCTCCTGCGTAAGCGTAAAAGTTGAACCTCGCTTAACTTCTCGTTTAAGCACAGCACTTTTTATCTTGCCTCTATTTTATTTACGTGATTAAAATTTACGTGAGTTAACGTTCGCAGCCAAAAACGCGTCAGTGGAAATCAACCTTTAATGACAAAGGGTTAACGTACTTTGTTAATTGTTGTCGACAATAGCCATAATAACGTTTTCGTTTGATAATACACAGGAAGAGTAAATTATTATGTTAAAGGCTGATCTTTTCTAAAACGCTATTGCATAATAGTAAATAGCCTGTTCCAGGCGTTCAGATAGTGGAGTGCGGAGCGAAGTCAGAGAGCGGGAAAAAAATAAGGAGGAAGAGAGGGAGATAGGCTCTAATCCCCTACCCCACTCTCCCACTGTTTTTCCTGCTCACATCTTTTTGCGCCGTACCCACACTCTGAACGGCTAGAACAGGCTAAACAACAAACATAGCTAATCTTCGATTGTTAGGGTATTTTCAAAATGGATTTTAATATCGCTATTCTCGACTGTGTTACTTCGTAAAAGTAGTGTTTAGTATTTAGTTTTTGTAGGAACGCGAATTCTGCATACTGAGTGGTATGCGGAAACGTCTGCAAGAAATATAATATTTCACTCACGTATTTCTTCACTTCGAAACTAAAGACCTCAATTACTATTCTCGCTTTTAAAAATCACGTGACTTTCTCCTTTTTGAAATGACAGACGCAAGTAACGGCGTTCTATAAGGACAATTTGGTAGGGGCTATTTCCTGGAGGGTATTAAAATTTTCATGTTTTTCGAAATGTGCCAACAAAAGGCGAAGTCAAGGTTTCCTTAGCATGCCTTTTAGTATCGACAGGAATGTAAAAATAGGATTTAAAACAAGGCTAGAATAGACACTAAGAACACCTGGTATTGACGATAACATGTCAAGAAATGGGACAAGCAAAAGATTAACTTGAACTTGACAAATAATTATAGTCTTCCGGAGAAACATCAATAAACAAAATAAGAACTGTGCAAGTTGCAGGTGTTACTCTGTATTATAAAAGTTCAAATGAATCAATATGTAGATTAAAGTAGTAAAGGATATAGCCCAAAAACGGCGGAAGAACTTTCCATTAACAGGCCCCTCGACCCCTCGACAGTCGTGGTTGAAAGACAGATTCTGAGAAGAACAGGAAAATGAACATAACGGACAGCCGAGGTAACTCTTTTTCCTTTTTGAAAAATGCCTTTGCTTGATATGGTTTTCTCAAGCGGCTTTGTCAGTCGCTTTATTCACAAAGCAGTAAGGCTTTTCACAGTTGAAATTTTACAGGTGTTTCAAACCTCGTCCAAATTTCCAAATGTAGAAAGTCGGTGAGGCACATAAGTTCCGTTAGAAACTGGTTGGGTGACCAGCCGGGAATGCCTTCGAGCATTCAACAAGGATTTGCCGTCTGTCTTCTTTGAATTTAGGGCTCTTACTGTTTCTTTTGTACCATTTGATTCTTAAATGCGTAATTCAAAGCATATTTTGCATTATTTCGGTCGCCGGATGGAAATAAACAGGCAAGTTAGCATGCAACCACTCTCGGGTTCAAAGGCTGATCGCTTTAACGAGCTGAAACCAGTCTTTGATCCATCGGCTGGGAAAGAACCGATTCAATGCGGGTTTCCCTCGGTGTAACCTGAATTTAAGGAAAAAGCAAGGTTTAAACAAAGTAACGTGCTTGAATTATTTGGGCGACTTGAAAAGTTAAGCTCTAAACCTTCTAAACAAATCAACTATGATAGAGTCATCGATTTCCTTCGGCTTTGCCAAAGTTCTTATCTAACCTCTGCATTTGCTAAGATCGACAAAACGAAACACAAAGAGTGTTGCCACAAATATCATCGCGGAAAAACTGCGTAACAAATCAAAGAAGAACATCACTTTAACGAATCAACCAAATCTACAGTGAAATTCGTCAAAACATCTCTTCCCGTTACCTTTGTGTTGTTAACGATGGCGTTGCTACGTAAAAATACCTATCAGAAAAAGGCAGGGGGAAAATCACAAAAAAACTGCACGGTTACTGTGCAGGAATTTCGATGTGGATGAACACATTTCATCATCGAGATTAAACACTTCGAAATCAATGAAAATAATTGTCTTATTTCGTATGATGTCTCAGTGCTTTTCACAAATGCAACGTTAAGGTGGATTTCCACTGTCGCGTAATTTTTTAAGCCAGGCGCATTGAGGTAATAGAGAGGTTAAGCTTCACGTCACGTTTAGGTCAAACGGCAAACGCGAATTTGTACCACGTGACTAATAAGTTTCTTTTCATTTACTTGTCGTTTACTGTTCATTATTTCCACTCATAAATTAGTAGCTTCACGCAACTTTTTATTTTCAAGAAGTGTTTTGAGCAGTTTTTATCTGCTCCTTTTCTATTCTGAGAAATGATCAACTTGAATCTGACGCCTGCCTACTGCCGTATACGTGGAGCTTAAAAACTTCTAATGTACGAAAGGTCACGCGTAAAAGACAAAGCTCAACCTCGGTCAACTTGCACGAACTACGCAGGCACAGGCCAGTGGCGGATCCAAACCTTCAGATAAGGGGGGGGGGGGGGGGGTTGGTCATCCAGACCATAAGATAAGGGAGGGCGGTGTTAAAAAATTTTTTTTCTGCCTTTCGGGCCTCAGTTTGGTCTAGAAGTAAGTGGGGTTTGGTGTGTGGGGGGGGGGGGGGCGGTCCCCCCGGCCCCTCCCCTGGATTCGCCACTGCGCACGGCCTTTCATACATTACCTCTATTTTCCTTGCCCACGTAAAAATTATGCGACAGTAGAAGCCCACCATTAGATGAAACTATTCGAATTCTAGAGGATAAAAATCAATTATGAATTGCTGCCAGTCAAGCTGCCAGATCTTATCTTTCTTAATACGGCAGTCTTAATATATAAATTTCGCAATAGCGGTCTACCATCTGTGTTTGATACTTTCTTCACACATTAAGCAATAAAAGAAATGACTATAATACAAGAGGTGCCTCGGATATGTTCTATATTTTACCTAAAGTACAAACAAATTAAGGAATACTTTTCAACATGAGATTTAATCAAGGGCTCCAAAATATGGAAGTCAATAAGTGAAAATTTTGAAACCTTCTGTCTTTCAAAATTCAAGGATTTAATAAAAAGCGAGTGTCAAAGATTATTAGTTACATGTATTCTTATAAGCATTTGTGTTATTTCCCAAATTATCTGTAAATGAGTCGTTTGTTAAATTTCTGTAGTTTTGTGATTAGTTGTCATAGCTATTGTGTGCTCGTCTTATAGAATTTTTTGTATTTGTTTAGGTAATAGCATGAATTTGTAGTGACATTTGGCATAAATACCGTCGAGTGATATTTCAAAATTGTTATACGTAATTTCACGAGCCGTTAGGCGAGTGAAATTTGAGACAATTTTGAAATATCACGAGTGGTATTTATCCCAAACATCACGTACAATCACGCTATTATTTGTTTATACTACTACCCACAAAAAGCTCGTAATTTTCATATGAAGGTATTTCAAATTAAGCTGAAATACTACTGGTCTAAGCCAATCAAATTGCAGAAATTTCTCATGTAGTAGTATAAATACATAAATTTAAATACTTTAGGACTTCCTTAACAGCATAGTGATAACGTTTACCCTCTTCCCTTTGTTTTTTTTTCTCCTTTTATGTGTGCATTTGTGTCTCAGCATCTTGCTGACCTGTAATTCATTTCTATTTAATGCTGATGTCAACTGGCTGCCTGGCTCCGCTAGCCCAAGGTGGTTAATTCCATGCAGCCAGTACTCTAATTCTACTTTCAATATTTTCTTTGCCTTATTTTTTTTTTGAGCAAGAGTAAGTACAAATTAAGATTGTTGTTGTTGTTGATGATGACCTTAGATATATTGTAATATTTCTTTGAGGATCGTTACTAATTCTCAGTTTTCTTCGCAGTATCGCTGCTTCCTAACAGAACCGACAACGCAACGGAACCTGGCAGTGGAGGTTCGTATTCCATACCTCCAAATATTCAAATCGGTGCCACCATGTTTGCTGTTTTGATTTTTATCTTTGCGTTGATCGGTAACATTGTGGTAATTTACATTGTGTCTACGGTAAACCATATGCGGAGCCCCACCAACACGCTCATCGCTAACATGGCCGTTGCTGATCTGTACGTTGATGACTATAGACATACCGTACATACTTAAATTTTTCTACGTCCACGATAAATGGTTTGGAACCTTCATGGGCACCGTGTTATGCAAGTTTTTTCACTCTGCTCAAATGGTATCTCTAGCAGCCTCCGTGTTTAGTTTAGTGGCAATTTCTCTGGATCGAAGTTTTGCTATCTTGTTTCCAATGAAGAAAGTTATGACTAAGAACGTTGTACGTTCTGCGATCGCTATGGTCTGGTTGGGAACGCTAGCTTTCTCACTTCCAGTCATGGTGGCATCTAAAACTGTGCATTTTGAGGGGACGGATTTTGTGAGTTGCGCAGAGTTCTGGGCGCCCATGTCGGCGAAGATTTACAGACTAGCTTTGGTTATAGCTGGGCAAATCGTTCCACTAATAATCATCGCCGTCTTCTGCAGTGTAGCAGTAATACGTCTCTGTAGCAGACAACCTCCTGGCCGTAAAAATATGATCTCAAACAAAAAAGCACAGTCGTCCAGCAGGCGTGCGACAGCTATGTTGATAACTGTCATTATTGTCTTCGCCCTCTCTTGGCTGCCTTTACAAACTTTTGAGATGCTTCGTGGATACAACTGGCCAATGTATTACTCCCTTCCTTTTGAATTGCGGCTCATCACACCGTGGCTTGCTTTCGCTAACAGTGCCATTAACCCAATTCTCTATGTGATATTCTCTGAGAATTATCGAAAGGAGTTCTACCGAATTCTTTGTAGAGGACCGAGTAGGAAGGACTGCAACAGGAAGGCAGTTATTGAAGGTGTACGTGCACAAAGGAAACAGCCAAGGCGTAGTGAATGTCACTATAAATCAACCCATTGTTTGCCTGCTGATATACCTCAGAATTTCGACTCCCGCGAAAGTGGGTTGCCTGCCAATAAACAAAGGGCCCTTGATTCAAGTCAACGTTCATTGGCAGTTAACAAGGCGCTGACTTGCGAGTCCAGTGAAAGTCGTTTGGTTTAAAATATACCACAAACTGGCGTGTCCCCTGAACAGCCCAGCAACTTGGCTGTTGATAAGCCATTGACCAGAAAGTCTCCTGAAGACTCATTACCACTTTTTGAAATTCCAGTGATCCACGAGTCTCGAAGAAATTCTCTGACTGGTAATATGCCAGTGACCTGTGAGTCTCTGAAAGAGTCTTTCATTGTCAGTTTACCGCTGACAGTTCACAAGTCTCCTGTAAGCGCGTTAACAGCCAACATATCGCCAACTTGTGACAGCAATCAAAGGGTATTGACTGTGGAGGTGACGCCTTCTATTGAATCTTGTCGATGCTATACAGTTACAAATATGCCTGTCGATGAGGTCTGTATAAATATGGAGAACAATAAGCTTTAATCAACTTGCCGATAGCTTGCATGATATAAAAAAAGCAGAGTCGTCCAGTGGGAGGACGATGCCTATGTCGATAATTGTGGTTAATTTGTTAGTTTGCTTTTCAAGTTTATGCTTCATAAATACAACGAGCCACTGTTTTCCTTGCTGCCCTGTCAAGTACTATATTTACTTAGCCTTGGCTTTTGCTACGCTAAAAGTGTCATTACATATCTCAGTTCCTTATGTAACATTCTCAGATGTAATTACCTTCAGGGCCCAGTTGTTCGAACGCCGGTTAGCTCTAACCAGGGTTAAATATTATCGAGGGCTTCTTTCGAGGGCTTCTTTTTCGTTTCCTCAAAAGCACTCTCTAAGACAATTTTCTATATTCCTTTTAGAGCATTAAATCATCAAATTGTAGGCAAAGAGAATCAAACTGAATTTGTTTTTTAAGCTCTCATATCTAAGTTCAAATTTCCCACTAACCCCGGGTTACTTAACCCAGCTTCGAACAACCCGGCCCAGGAGATTTATGGCATTCTGGTATCTCAGGACCAACCAGAAATGACCGCTACAGCAGAACCCGAATGAATAAGCTGAGGCACTATAAGATCAGGTGATCAGAACTAAACCTCCACCGAAAAAGCCGACGACGAGAAGCGATATGACAATCGCCCTATCTTCATCGTTTCAAATCAACTCGTCTTTCTTTCGTGGACAATAGGCGACTCCGTTAAGCTCAGTGGTAGCAAAAGAGGAACTTGACAGAGATTTTACTATTGCATACTTCTAATTCACGCAACAGACCGTAACAGACAACCTCAGCTGTAGTTCTCTTGGATATGAGGAAAGCACACGTACTGTGAATGGTTTAAATGCAGGAGTCATTTCATAAGTAGGTGGAAGATCATCGTCAAGTGCGTGTAGTCCTGAAAAGGACTGTTTTTGACAGTGACTGACGTTTTGACTACCTGTACAGTAGTCATCTTCAGAGTTGAAGGACCTACATACGGTTAAAAAATCTACTTGACAGTGACTTGTCATCCTTTGTCATCGAATGGTTGAAGAGCTACTTGGCGATGCCAATCTCTTACGATGTTTCCTGGAAAATGTCCTGGGGCCGTTGCTTTTCACAGTTTTTGTCAATGACTTGACTTGAATTCCACAGTGCTAATCCACGGGATGTTATGTTGGTGACTTTAAACTATGTCCTTCAGGGTCGAAATGGCATGGCTGACATGAATGACGACCTTTTTAGCTTAATTGGACTAAATGGCATTTAGAGAAGAGAACGTGAAGAAAATTAGGCTAATTTTCTAACGCAGATTTAGATTTTCGTCATAACCTTTTGGGACCTAAGCATGGCATTTCATAGCGACCACATATTCAATAAGCCTTACTGTGAAAACAGCCGTTTCTCCACGCTCCTGGCCGCTTAGGACGTTTCCCCAGAAAAAACGTGTGCGCCTCAGCGAAAAAAATTCCATAATGATGACTCTAAATCTGTCCGGAATCTGGTCAGAAGCTGTGATTGGTCGATGTAGCATTTATATTGTTTTAGCTATTGTTTGCAATTAATTAACAGACAAAAGACAAAAGGCGACCCAGGTCAAATGTAACGGCGATAAATCTATAACAAAACGATTAATATTCGTTGAATATATTCTCTCTAGAAGAAGCATGCATTTGACTTTTGCTGGAGCTCGTTCGCAGATGAACACAAAACTTTACCAAAAACGACCAGGAGAAACATAAAATCGAGAGAATCTGGATTTGGAACCCTATGAAAACCGGATTAATTATGTAAACATTGATTTACGTCATCAATATGGAATTAGGGAGCTTAGGCAACAACGACGGCGAAAGTGAATTCACGCTACTTCAAACTTTATCGCGCTCATTTCAACTCGTTCAATTCGTCAAATGTTGGCAAATTTTTCTGGAGTTGAATTCTAAAAGACTCTACGGAAAGTTCAGGAAAAGAAAAAGAAAGTCGTAATCTTGTGTTCACGTCCTCTACACAACGAGAAATTAGTCACTTTCACGTTGTAGTCGTGCAGCGACGGCAAATAATTGTACAAAATAGAGTGATGCACGTGCAAAGTTGTTGTTGTTTTGCCAATCTAAACCTCTTGTTTTTTTGCCGTTCTCGTTGCCGTCGCCGTCGTGGTTGCTTAAGCTCCCTACTTCTGTTGCTAAGACGCAGACTTCTCTCCTAGGGAAATGTCCCTTGCGGAGAGGAGCGTGGAGAAACGGCTGTTTTCGCAGGCTTACATTCAATCGGCACAAAATTAAAACTGTCTTTTTGCATGTGTATCTTAGCTAGGGTAGGAAAGCTGAGTACATTGTGTCTTAAAGCCTTGTTGATTACATTGTTGGTTTATGTACGTAGAAAAGGATGAAATGATATCAATTCAACATCCTCTCGTCAGAAGTTCCTTTTTTCACGAGTCTTATTAAACAAATCCTAGAATTAGGTCAGAGGACTGGTTGGACGTTAAAAGACGGTTAATGTTAAAATAGGAAAACAAATAGTCAAAAATCTTCCATGGCTTATTTTACAAAAAGATGATAATTTTTCATGATCCTCTTTAAAACAAATAGAGTATTGCCCATGGAAAACTGTTGCCTGATATATTAAATAGAATACTGAACAATATCCACACTGCAACGCAGTAGGTAACCAGCAATCAGCAGTTTAATGATCCAATACAATACAAGAAATACCAGCGGTTAAGGCAGAGTCAAATCGATATTGTTGTGAAGTTGTGAAAATGTAAGAGCTTGAGTCATGATTAAAGTTGTTTATCGCTTTGTGGCAGTTTGATCAACAATTGAACAACAACAACAACAAACATTTAGTTGCTTTGGAGGCTAAAGTTTTACTAGAGTCAGTAAGACTCGATGTAAGGATAAACAGGGGTTAGGTTTGTAAATATACATGAAACTAAAAATTGTTATTGAATGAATGTAATGGAAGATAATGAATGATACGATTGACAAAAGGCGTAATCTATTATTATTGACAACTTCGTCCTCAGGGAGTTTCCAAGGAAACTGGGAGGGGCACCCCTGTGAGGATGGGGCTATATACATAGGCTTGATTACCAGCCACTGTTAAGGAAATGAGCCAGCGCTTCACGAGACCGAACCCTAAAGAGCGGCGGGAATCCAGCCTACAGACATTCGCACACTTTAGAAACGAGAGGGAGACTGAGCCGTGTTGGCTTTCGCAAAGACTTCTGCGACTGTAACTAGGTACAGGGAAAAAAAATTGAAACAGGCATTGATGGCCAATTATCGTGAGGACGAAATAACTTTAATTGCTATCATTTTGGAATACGTTGCATTGGATTTTTTCAACAGATTTATGGATGTCGCCTTAGCAAAATGGGTACGGACTACAGCTTAAAAATAATTGCAAATCCATTTGATTGAAAAAAAAAATCGATTGTGTATTATTTGCTATTATATATAAAACGTTTCCTCTATGTTTAAAAAAGTGGACAAGAAAAATTCAAATTACGGTGATTTTATAAAAAATCACCTACCCAGTGCCGTTGGAATTTCAATACACAATTAATTTTATAAATATAAGCGTATCCTAAACGTCGAACTTTTCATGAGACGAACTAAACTTAGTAAGTTATAAGTTAATGAAAGGTTGGACGTCTGGCTCAGTTAAGTTCGTCTGAATGAGTTTGGATGGTCCAGCCACTGAGTATTCGGATGTTCTTAGTTGTTCTTCCACGAATTTGATCAGTTCCTCTTCTCTGATCCCGACAAACCAGCTTGTCTCCATTTTATAATTAATTTAAAACTTAACTTCGACTCGTGAAAACTGCGAAAGGAACAAACGACGGAAAACCACAAGTGCGTGACAGCACGGGAAAATACTGTGAGCTGATTGGTCAAAAATGATATCACACATGTGTAGATATAAATGATATCACCACTGGTGGGTTAGCGCATTTATCTTTTTGCTACCACTTGGTATACCACTATCTTCTATTCAATGTAGTACTATTATGTGGATCTTGGAGGATGTCATCTTCCTCACACTCAGCCTCATCCTGTAGTTGTTTCAGTTGTTTGTTTAAGAAACCGACGAGCATCACGTGGGTTTTTTAATGCATTGACTTTAATAGTCTCAAGAATAATTGTCGGAGACTTTTGGTGACATTTTTCCTACACCACCTGCACGCATTCTGTAAAGTAAACGGATGGGTCTTTTCCATTATTAGTGCGCGCTTTTTAGATCAGGTAAAGACCAACAACACAGTTTTTATTTCAAACTGACGTTGGCGCATTAGCATGTTGAGGGCCGGGGAATCTGAGATAGAATATTCCAGGTTCTTGTTTCAGCATAATATATATTTTTCAGATAAAATTTACAGACGAATGTATGGTAAATGAAAAATACAATCGTGCTAGTTCTCGCGTAAATTAAATTGGTCTCCCCAATATTTACAAAGCTCTATCCTAGTTTTTAAACTCAGGTAATCTTTAGTCTTTCCACAAGCAAAAATCGATATCAACAAACTGAGATGCAAAGGGGCCAATGAGTAATTAACAAAAAAGCTAAAACTTTTATGAATTGACTTTAATCTTTTGTTGTATTTTTCAATCTCTGATCATTTTATCTAGCCTCAATTAGATATGTCAATTTATCCAGTGAGCAATAAAAACCTTATCATTTACCTTATTATTTTTTCAATTCATACTTTTCCTAGAAGATTTCATTCGGCCTTCGGTCTCATGAGCTATTGACTCAGAGCCCATTCGGGCTCTAGGAATAATTGTTAAATAGCCTGTTCCAGGCGTTCAGATAGTGGAGTGCGGCGCGAAGTCAGAGAGCGGGAAAAAAAAAGGTGGAAGAGAAGGAGATAGGCTCTCACCCCTACCCACTCCCCCACTGTTTTTCCTGCTCACATCTTTTTGTGCTGTACCCACAATCTGAATGGCTGGAACAGGCTAAATAGCAAACATAGCTGATCTTCGATGGTTAGGGTATTTCCAACCTGAATTTTAATATCGCTATTCTCGACTGGGTTACTTCTTAAAAATAGTGTTTAGTATTTAGTTTTTGTGGGAACGCGAATTCTGCATACTGAGTGCTCTGTGGAAACATCTGCTAGAAATATAATATTTCACTCCCGTATTTCTTTACTTCCAAGCTAAAGATTTCAATTACCCTTGCTTTTAAAAATCTCCTGACTTTCTCCTTTTTGAAATGACAGACGCAAGTAAGCGTTCTGTAAACAATTTGACGGAGGCTGCTATTTCCTAGAGGGTATTTTTAAAAGCCGTTCATGTTTTTCGAAATGCCCTTCAGTCGACAGGATTCATGTATAAAAAAATTTATATATCACCACTCCTGGAACTGTCACGCTAATTCTGAATGATTTGAAATGGTCAACACTCGAGAAAAGAAGGAAAGTGGCACTACACACAATGATGTTCAAAGTAGTTTCTGGTCTATCAGCTATACAATTTCCACCCTATATATTATTTAAAAGACGACAGGGCACTAGGCAATTCCACCCTAAGAAATTCATTCAAGTTAGTGCTAACAGAAACAAATACCAATCAGTTTTATTGGAGATACAATCGCAGACTAGAACTCCTTACCAAATTGTGTCATACTTGAAAAGCAGTCAGTCGGAGGCTTTCAAAAAGGCCCACATGTGCCATCTTTAAAAACGCTGACGCTTTTTCTTTTTTTTAACTTAATACTCGCACCATAATCGTATATATTTTGCATACTGAGTGCTCTGTGGAAACATCTGCTAGAAATATAATATTCCACTCACGTATTTCTTCACTTCCAAGCTAAAGACCTCTGTTACTCTCGATTTTAAAAATCACGTGTCATAGAGCTTTGCACTAATGACGTCACAAATTTCTGGTCCCGGCTGTGACTCAGACATTGAATCTGATCAGTATAAGAGCTTTGTAGGAAAAAGTCACGTTCGCCAACAATTTTCCGTCGTCCTTGAATATTTTTGTCGTCAAAAGAAACAAAATTCAGCTTGGTTTCGATAAAAAATATCCTGAAAATAATCAACGTTTGCCAAGACAATGTTAAACATGGAAAAACTGTACAGACGAAAGATTTTATTTCTTATGCGGTGTCATTACTGCACTGTCGCGGCATTTTACTAAGAAATGTATGGAAAGCTGGGCTTCAATGCTGTTCGTAAAACGGTGCAATTGGTTAAATTTACGGGCAGTGGTTGCTCAATTATTTTTGCGAGTGCTTAAATTAAGCTACTCAGTACCTGGCCGCACAACAACAGAACAAACTTATACAATTTCCGATTTGTGCTAATGTTGGTTTGCGTTTCAGCTTAGAAAAATTCTGCCACAGACTTGCGAGAAGAACATACAAACTCGATTTTCTCTTTAGCACATTCGGTTTTGGAGTATTACCCAGCCAAAAATGTTAAGTCATGTTTCAGCGCATAGACTAGTGCTATCTGGCTGAGACAGAGCTAGGGATGCGATTTCAGTAGCCTTCTTTGATCGGGTTACTTTATTTTCTGATTTAACTGTTTATTTGAGTTATTCGGAACAGGTTTTGCTCCCCATAGCAGATAGATACGAGAATAGAGCTGAAAAAAGAATTTAAAAACGCTCACGCTAATTGATTTCTTGTTTGTCGCGACTTTTGTCATCAAAATTAAAAAAAAATTTACAAAAGTCAGACAAACATTTCAAATTAGTCTCACTAACGTCAATTTTGCGTGTGCTATTTACGCGGTTCGAACTGCCTCTAATCCCCACCCCGCTTCCCCGCTCCCCCGCTACAATATTTCTAATGGCCCCTATGATCAATATGTGGTGGAGGTAACAGGCAGTTGATCGCAGTAAGTTAGTTGGTTGACTGTTTCGAATACGTTTTTCAGGTGGTCGGTGAGATGATTTAGTTCTCGACAACTGTTATTACAATTTACGACGATTTTTATTACAATTTTTGACAGATTTTATAATTCACGACATTATTATAATTGACGACAGAACACGTGACTTTCTCCTTTATGACGCAAGTAAGCGTTCTATGAAGAAATTGGTAGAGGCTATTTCCTGGAGGGTATTAAAATTTTCATGTGTTTCTAAATGTGCCAACAAAAGGCGAAGTCAAGGTTTCCTTAGCATCCCTTCCAGTATCGAAACGAATGCAAAAATATGATTTAAAACAAGGCTAGGGGCGGAATAGACACCAAGCACATCTGGTATTGACGATAACATGTCCAGAAATAGGACGAGAAAAAGATTAACTTGAACTTGACAAATAATTTTTAATAGTTTTCCTGAGAAACGTCAATAACAAAAATGACTGTGCAAGTTACAGGTGTTACTCTGCATTATAAAAGATCAAATGAATTACTGTGTGATTATAGTACTGAAGGATATAGCCCAAAAAAGGCAGAAGAACTTTCGATGAACAGGCGCCCTGACCTAGAACAGTCGTGTGAAAGACAGATTCTGAGAAGAAAAGAAAAATGAACATAACGGACAGCCGAGGTAACTCTTTGTCCTTTTTGAAATGCCTTTGCTTGATGTTTTTCTCAAGCGGCTTTGCTAGTCGCCGCTTTATTTACAAGGCAGAAGGGCTTTTCATAGTTGAAATTTTACAAGTGTGTCAAGATTTTCTGAAAACCCCGTTCATAAAATTTCTTAATATATTTAACTTAACTAGAAGTACGTATCTCCCAAACCCTCGTGAAAGTCGGTGCGGCACATAAGTTACGGTTAGAAACTGGTTGGGTGACCAGCCGGGAATACCTTTGAGCAACGACAATTTTCCGTCTGTCCTCTTTGAATTGAGGGCTCCTACCTTTTTGTTTCTGGTTCTTTTTTCTACTCACCAGTCTATATTCCCGGGGGATTGTTACTTCCATATATGGGCTAGATAGGTATGCGCCGCCCGAAAGAGTGTGATTTTTTTCAGCCTTTTTTGAGAGTCGTCAACCTTAAATAGGGTATCGTTTTTGCCCTTTTTAGCATTGCGTTCCCAGGGTGATCCTTAATGAGACAGGGTACCTAAGCATTATCAACTAAAATTCTAGTGCGTAAATATCCAGCTACACAAGAAAAAAAATCATCCGGTAGTATTATGATCACCATTTAACGAAAGTTTTGCGTTGTTTTTATGAAATTCTTATCCTTTGATTTTCGTTGAATGGGGAGTCTTTTTTTCCGAGTTTTAAATAGAGTGTCAGTTTTCGTTTGTCTCATCCTTAAATAGGGTCAGGGTTTAAGACCCTGGGCGGCACACACCTATCCGAAATTTATGGAAGTATCCCCACTCTCCCCTCCCCCGTCCCTCCTCGGGTGTACAGCATGCATGTTATGTGTACCTAATCGAAAAAACAAATTGTATGAGTTTATTTGCAACTAAATCAATTTTTTTTGCTTCTCCGCCTTACTTTGATGTCCTTGAATTTTGGGCCTAGGGCGAGGGAAGTCGTTTGCGGCTTCAAAGGCTTGAAGTTACCGTAAATGGATTTTGAAACGTCTTATGATGATATGGTTTATGATCACATGAGAATCACAAGACGGAAAGAAAGTTTCTTTTTTGCAATAATCACGAATTCCGTTAAATAAGGCCACTCGTGGAGAGTGTAATCTTCAGTTAATCCTCTTATCCTTTGAATATATAACAATTATTCACCGAAGTGGAGGTGGCTAGTCTTGGAAAAGACAATTGTATGGCCAGTTCAAGACACAATCGAGTCAGCTCTTGCTAAAATTGGTCTTCGTAATGTCTACGAAGCTCTGGCCTAGCTTCTAAAGTTAAACAGTTCGATTGTTTCGTACTTTTTGGCTCGCATAGGTCAACAACATTTGGTTGCTTAATTTTGATTGGCTGTTTGACCAACTGATTTATAAAGTAGCATCTAATTGGACAGCAGTTGTGGTTAGCAGCCCAATTAAGCAACAAATGAGGGAGGCATAAGGGCTGTTGAAAAGCAAGAAAACTCGAGCATTTATATTTGGCCTAATTAAAAGCATAATGTAGGTTTGAAGCTTTAATAAAGTACGCAAATTTAACACAAGGAACAGATGGAACAAAGCTGACTTTTTTCATGGGAAATAAGGTGGTAAGCTGTTTGGCGCAATTTAACGAGAAATGCATTTTTTTCTTTTAAACAAAAGCAGTATCTCTAAACTGAAAGAACAAAAATAAAGTGTAAATAAAATACATCCATTTCTTTTTACGTGATAACGAAAGCCGTGATCATTAAGCAATTCATAGTTAAGGGACAGTTGGTGATGAAGAGTTTAAATTATTTATTATTGTTCTTTAGCTTCGACAATAGCTATAATAACGTCGGTCTTTGATAATGCACAGGAGGGTAAATTAATATGTTAAAAGGCTGATCTTTCCTAAAACGCTACAGCCTAACAGTAACCAAAGATGATCTTAGATGGTTAGGGTATTTCCAACATGATTTTTAGTACCGTTATTCCAGACTGCGTTACTTCATAAAACAGTGTTTATTATCTAGTTTTTGTAGGAACACGTATTCTACATACTGATCTGTACGGAAATAGCTGCAAGAAATAAAATACTTCATCCACGTATTTCTTCACTTCCAAGCTAAGTACGCTACGAAAAAAAACCTCATTCACCCTCGCTTTTAAAAATCACGTGGCTTTCACCGCCTTCTTATGAAATGAAGGACGTCAGTAAGCGTGGTATGAATAATTTTGATACTTATTTCCTGGAGGGTATTCAAAATGTTTTTTGAAATGTACCAACAAAAGGTGAAGTCGAGGTTCCCATAATGACTTGCTTTTACAGTATCGACAGGAATATAAAACAACGATTTAAAACTAGGCTAGCATAGACACTTCATAGACACCCAGAACACTTGGTACAGTAAACACCCGCGAATAAGAACGTACTTTATTGAAGTCTGGCAAAATAGGGTCTTGTATTTCGGGGTACATATTGTCAATTTAGGCTAAGTAGGTTCTTAATTTCGATGAAGGATATCATTAATTGTTGATTACAAGAAAAAAAACTAAGCTTTTCCCTGAAATATATAGTATTTAGTCAAAACTGCATTATTGTAACGCTAACAAAACTTATTACAAAATTTATGTACAGTTTGGCACAGTATATTCTTGATATACTTAAATTTACAATCTTATACAATCCCCTGGATAAATTATTTGACACCACTGAACTGTAACCCACTTATAAGAACCTAGTTGATCTTGCTTAGCTAAACAGATTCTGTGTGTATTTTTGTGTATTATAAACCATTCCATTTGAAAAAATTATTTCTCAAATAATAAAGGAATTTGTAAAATCAAAATTACACAGACCTATCAAGAGAGAGCTGAGCTTTCAGAAAATTGATATGCGAGGTGTCAATTATCACACCTAAGGTGTTATTTCCGATTTATATCGCAGGCTCAAAAATTCAATAATTTCATTTTTCTGGCTTTCTCTCGATATCTAGGAATGAAGGAAAAAAAAATGGAACTGCCTTATACTTAGATTGTTCAGTTATCTTTAAATTCCCGGCAGTAGCCTGTAAATGTTTCCTGAGATATAGAGGTGGAATTTTTTTGTAATGCCCTTTAACTTCAGGCGGCCGCCAAAATTCCAAAATTCCGGGAATTTAATACATTTTTTTTAATATTACGTGAATAAGCCTGGCAAGTTACAGCGCGGTATTATTTTCATATTTTTACATCAATTTGTTTTCTGCGCGGTCCAAAGCAGCCGCAAGATTGCCCTTAATTCGCCCTTTAATTTTGGTCGCGCTGCACTCCTCTCTTCGTCGCCATCTTGAATTCTTACGAGCATACCGCTGTTCTTAATGTTTGTTGTGACACTGACCCGATTGTAGCACAGAAAAAGACGAGAAAATGCGAAAATCTTCGTTTGATCTCGTTAGGTGACGTGCTCTCAATATGGCGTAGTAAACAGTGTTTTAGCCTTTAGTTACCAATGTGCTAATTTGCATAATAGGTCATTTAACTACGGCCTTATATGTCATCGACGTTGCAAGGATCATATATCTAAGGTGTAGAAGGCTTTTTCCAGCCATAGAAATGATTTAGAAATATCAAAACAATCGTACTTTATTTTGGGAAACAGAATGTAAGAGAACTTTGCTATAATTTGCCCTAGCTGACTTGAAACTCATAACGCGTTATCGCATGCCGGGTTGTGAAAATTGCAACATTTCTGTCAACAACGGAGAGTATAGATACCAACTTTGGCCTTCGTTTTCTCGACATCTATTAATTAAACGAAAATGCTTCATTTTTGGAATTTGAATTCAGGTTAAGAATACATTTCAAATAAGCGATTTTATAAGCATGATAATATTTTGACTTTGTAGCAGTTCTAATACCCTAATCCACTAGGTTTTTATTCGCGGGTGGAGGATGACAAGAAAAGGGACAAGGAAAAATTTACCAGGAACTTGACAAACAATTAAGGTCTTCCGGAGAAACATCAATAAACACTACGAACTGAGCAAGTTTCATGTGTTACTCTGTAATATAAGTTTCATGTAAATCAATGTACAGACTATTATATAGTATTGGGTCTATTGATATATATGTAGCCCCAAAAGGCAGATGAATTTTCAATTAACAGGCCCCACAAGCTGAAACAGTCGTGCCGGTTGATAAACAGTGTCTGAGAAGAACAGAAGAATGAACAAAACGGACAGCCGAGGTAAATCTTTTTTCCATTCTGAAATGCCATTGTAGCCTGTGTGAAACTGGCTTTCCCATGAGTCACCCGCTGCTACTTACGAAATTTTTCTAGGTGTTGAAACGGCGTCGACCCTACTCTTTGCCCCAGAACACAATCGCTCAGAGACATTCTTGTTTTCCTGACCGCTTGGTAATTCTAATGAAGATAGAATATTTTCAAACGATTAGAAAAAGGGTTTTTGCAGAAATTCCAGAAAATTTTCTGACTGCCGGGCATTTAGTTTTTTTAAGGCCCTTCCCAGCTGCCGAACATATAGCCACAGCGTTCCTAATTACCTGTGTATGGAAGGACTCAGCTTTGTGACTTAAATGCGTGTATCCGTTTTAACAACTTTTGTTTGGTTCGACAGTAGGTAGTGATCTGGGACCATTTATATTAAAAAAAATAATAGAAAACCCAATTATTGACAAGCTTTTCTTTTAAAGTTATGTGTTCTTTAGTATGCGTTTTTTTGTAGCGACTGGAGTGACTTAAATTGCTGGTGATGCCTTACATTGACCTTGGGTTTTGACACAGGCATGAATAAAAAACTCGGGGTGCAAAGATTCAGAAACAAGAAGTGTGTAAAATGAGAAAATATATATGACCAGTGGAAAAAAATAAATAAATAAAAGCGCTCTTCCCTTGTTTTTGTTTGTTTTTTTTTTTTTCAAGATAAAAATACCCTTTCTAACGTGAATTGTTTATTTAAAACAAGTTATATAATGTACGGACAGGGCAAAGACTCATCAGCTCGTGATAGTGTGGTACTTGACCTTAAGAGTTTTGCTCTAAAAGGAAATATCTTCCAGAGATTTTCCTCTTTCGTATGAGATAATAATAATTTATTATAATAATAATAATTTGTTACATTTAATGTAGCGCTTTAACTATTTAAATATTCTAAAGCGCTTTACAATATGTACAAGAAAATAAATATATATATACAATAAATGGATAGAAATAATAATAGTAATAAGAATATAAAATTACAAATTAAAAGCTTTCTTAAAAAGATAAGTCTTCAACTGTACTTTAAAAGAGTCAATGTTCATACAGTTTCTAAGGCTAGATGGCAGAAATAATAATAGTAATAAGAATATAAAATTACAAATTAAAAGCTTTCATAAAAAGATAAGTCTTCAACTGTACTTTAAAAGAGTCAATGTTCCTACAGTTTCTAAGGCTAGATGGCAAAGCATTCCATACTGTTGGTCCAGCATGGAAAAAGGCTCGATCGCCAAAAGTCTTCCGTGTCACCTTAGGGATTAAAAGCAATGTTTCAGAATCAGACTGCAGGCTGTATCTAGTTCTAGGCTTTACAACAAGTAGTTCAGATAAATATTGTGGCGTCAGGCCGTCCAACGTTTTAAAAACTAAAAGCGCAATCTTAAATTCTACTCTAAATTTCTCTGGCAACCAATGAAGTTCCCTAAGTACTGGAGTAATATGGGCAAACGTAGGAATTGAGCATGTAACCCGAGCCGCCGCATTAAGCATTCAGCAAATTTAACTTTAGGAAATTTTTTCAATGAGATTGTGGGGGTAGCCGCCAGCACGGATGCGTGTTTTAAAGTCGTGGATATTCTCTGTCATTGAATTATTTAACTCAGGAGGGAGTTTGGTGACTTCTAATCATCACCTTCCTGACCTCAGGTGCCGCGGTCACAGGTCGGAGAGAGATGAGTGACTAGAAAGTCTCTGTGACTCCTCGGTTGTTAAATCTCTCACCCTTGTGAATAGTTGTATCCAAAACGTTTTCCATCTGATATTTCAGCCGTGAATTTAGTTGTGGGGTGATGCCTGTTTGCAAGGGCAATGAAATGCTCTTTTTCCCTCTTCTCAGCCGGTTTTTCACAGTTTCACAGTGGGAAATTATCGTCAATGTCTTTTCCACTAAGATAAGTATTTCCGTCTCAACCGAAGACAACTGAAGGTATTCGCGAAAGCGACTGTTATCTTTGTTTGCCCTTAGCCGTTCCGCTTGTTCCGTGTGTCTCGTTGAATCGAATGAATTCTTTTGAAGGATCAGCCCCAGAATTTCTTTGAGTGTTTGCGTGGGGATGGGGGTGTTTTGTGTTGAAATTCTCGTATGCTCTGCATGCTGTGTTTATTCCCTTTTCCTGTGGGATATTTGTGTATATGCTGGCAACGGCTAAGGAGACTAGAAATGTGTACCCTGGAAAGGTTCTCCTAAGCATTCCGGCTAAGACAGTTGCAAAGTCCCGATGTGTAGCTTGGTAATGCTGTTACGGAATAGTGATCAGACATATCTATTTAAGCAGGCTACTAATGTAGTCTTATGTTAAAGCATTTTAGTAAAATCCAACTAGTGGTCTATTATCAATGCTGCGTTCTGATTGGTTGAGCTACTACTAGGCTATATGTTATAGCCCACTAGTAGCGAAAAGCGCCGGCTTTGAAAACCAAAACAACGGCGGCTGATTTTCTCTGTTGAACACTTGCACCGTCGAAATTTATCGCCCAGAGCATCTCGTCGCGTAGAATTCCGGGTCCATTGAGGTCAACAAAAAATTTCCCGTCCGGGTAGGGGTTAGTATTTTACCGTTTTTAGCCTTGACACTTCTGAATGAAGCATACATGAGGTAAAAACAACAAAACGGTCAAAGAGTACTGGAAACAAGTTTCAAAAATAAAAAGGATGGCGGCCGAAACATTTTTTCTGGCTTTCAAAGACGTTTTCTGGAAATTTTCTTCGCGCTGGCTACCCCTCACGGGTTCAGGTCAAATTCAAGGGAAAACAAAAAAACCCAGTTTTTATCACAATCCTTGGTTTAAAATACTGTGGTGGTTTTAAAGGCAGACAAGAGATGTCACGATATCAGGTGGTACCGTTCGCGATTTCTTCAAACTTTGGTTATAATCTTTCCGCGAAAGTCTACGCAGGTGAAAATCCATACAAAGTGGCGATTTTTTAGTTGGTTTTTAGCGCGAAAAACCCAGTGAAATCCGATAAGCTGATATTAATCGAAGGTAAGATCTTGAATTTGATGTTTATGATATAAATATTCCGGTGGTACCCATTGAGATTTGGTTACGAGTAACTCACAATCAGAGACAAAAAACTCCGAAAGTCGCTTCAGTCTTATTATTCCGCCATATTTTAAGGTGGTACCGTTCGCGATTTCTGCAAACCGTGGTTGTAATCTTTCCGCGAAAATCTTCGCAGGTGAAAATCCATACAAAAAACTCCGAAAGTCGCTTCAGTCTTATTATTCCGCCATATTTTAAAGACCAAATCGTGGCTCGAATGCGGCTCTAGCCTGTTAAATTCCCGGATGTGACCGGGCATTCTACGCGATGTTTAATCTCTACAAGCGGCCAAAATAACTCGGAACGTAACTCAAAGTTTAACTCCAACTTTAATTCGAAGTCCAAATCGAATTCTGACTTGAAGTCTGATTCGAACTCGAATGCAAACTCGAGCGCAGCGAGGAAACATGTTTTGTTGGTCCTTATTGAAAGCCGTTTGGAAGAAACGGTGGTACCCACATAATTTTCTCAACAAACTTTGAAGTGAAAATATAAGTTTGAGATGTATTTGCGATTTAACTCAAGTTAACAACGGTGTGAGGAGAACACTTAAAGTCCCCGATGTCATATTTCCAACTTTGCGTTTACTAGTTTTTGCTTATTGCTGCTAAAGTAAAATCGATTTTACTGACACTACATCTCTTCAAAAGTCAATTCAAAACCAGTTATTGGTGATTAAAAATCTCATGGCGATCGGACATCTAAAAGATTTCTTTTAAGCGATTGAAAAATGTTGTTATAGCCGGTCTAGAGTAGAAAACTGGATTGAAACACCTTGAATATGACAGATAGAATTGACAGATAATCATTACAGTGTCTAACTGTCCTCTCATTCATCGGTAACTTTCTGGTAATTTTTGACTGTAGTTAATACTGATGGCAGATCAGATCTGTCTGATGACTATAGATACAGTAGAAACCCGCGACTAAGAACTAGGTTTAGGAGCCTGTTAGGCTAAAATTTTACCAGTTATATATTAGGCTCCCTCTATACAACAACCTGTTTAGCCTACAATTTGATACAAGTTCTTCCTTTCTAAAATCTATAAAAAAAATTCTGCACACTTAGGCAAATAAGAAACCTCAGAATCCTCTTTGGAGACTTATCGCGCCAACCGCAATGTATTGGTATGCATATGAAAAAGCTGCATATGCAACTAAATACTGTTAGCTTCAGTGTATTTTTTTCTTCGGAAAATAAGAAACTAGTGAAGAACCTACATAGCCTAAATTTGTGCTAATTACCTGATTTATGTAAGAACCTGTATAGGCTAACTTGGAAAAATGAAGTCTCTTAACTTAGTTGCGGGTTTTTACTGTATATCCTATATTCTCTAATATTTCTATTTGGATGTGGATGTGTTACTAAATCTCATATTTCTTTGCAGTATCGGTGCTTCCTAACATAACCGACATCGCCACGGAATCACTTCATCTCAATATTAACCGTTCCTTCCCTTTAAATATTCAAATCGGGATCACTATATTTGCTGTATTGACTATTGCCCTTGCGCTGATCGGAAACACTGTGGTGATTTACATCGTGTGTACGGTAAACCACATGCGCAGCTCAACCAACACGCTCGTCGCCAACATGGCCGTTGCTGATCTGTTGATGACTATAGACATACCGTACATACTTAAATTTTTCTACGTGGATCATAAATGGTTCGGAACCTTCATGGGCACCGTGTTATGCAAGTTTTTTAGCTCTGCTCAAGTGGGATCTATAATAGCCTCCGTGTTTAGTTTAGTGGCAATTTCTCTCGATCGAAGTTTTGCTATTTTGTTTCCGGTGAAGACGGTTATGACTAAGAAAGTTGTACGTTTCGCGATCGCTATGATCTGGTTAGGAGCGTTGGCTTTCTCACTTCCACTCATGGTGGCATCTAAAACTGCACAATTTAAAGGCACGGATTTTTTGAGTTGCGCAGAGTTCTGGGCGCCCATGTCAGCATCCACTTACAGCCTAGTTCTTATCATAGGTGGGTACATCATTCCACTGATAATCATTGCCGCTGTCTACAGTCTAGCAGGAATACGTCTCTGGATCAGACGACTTCGTGGCCATAAAAATATGATCTCAAACAAAAGAGCCCAGTCGTCCAGCAGGCGTGCGATTGCCATGTTCATAACTGTAGTTATTGTCTTCGCTCTGTCTTGGTTGCCTTTTCAAGCTTTAGAGATGCTTCGTGGATACAATAAGCCTCTGTTTCGCTCGCTTCCTACTGGATTACGATACATCACACCTTGGTTTGGTTACGCTAACAGCGCTATTAACCCAATTCTCTATGTGATATTCTCAGAGTATTATCGTCAGGAGTTTTACCACATTCTTTGCAGAGGTCCGAGTAAGAGGGACCGCAAAAGAAAGGCAGTTATTGAAGGTGTAGGTGGGGCACACACGGAACAGCTTAAGCGCCGTGGACTTCACTTTAAATCGAAACATTCGAGCCGTTGTTTTCCTGCTGATATACCTCAGGACCTCGACTTCCACGGAAGTGACTTGCCTGGCAATACTTTGAAGGCCCTTGAACGCCCTTTGGCTGTTGATAAGACATTGACCAGAGCGTCTGCTGAAGACTCATTGCCGGCTTTCGGTATGATTCCAGAGATCCATGAGTCTCGTGGAAAATCTCTGGCTGCTAATACACCTATGACCTATGAGTCTTCGAAAGAGTCGTTGGTTGTCAATTTACCGGGGACCGTTCTTAAGCCTGATGAAAGCGTGTTAACAGCCAACATATCGACACTTTGTGATAGCCATCAAAGGGTATTGACTGTGGAAGTGACGCCTTCTACTACTGAATCTTGTCAACACTGTACAGTTACCATTATGCCAGTCGATGAGATCAGTGTAAATATGGAGAACACTAAACTTTAGTCAACTTACCGATAGCCTGGAGGATATTCAAAAAAGCACAGTCGTGTGGGGGGGGGGGGGGGGGGGGGGGAGGGGGGAACGATTCCTATGTCAACTGTGGTTAACTTCTTAGTTTCCTTTTGAAGTTTCAATATGCTTCATAAATACAATGAGCCACTGTTTTCCTTGCTGCCCAGTGAAGTACTCTATGTATACTAAACGATGGTTTTGTTGCGCTTACAGTGACATTATATCTCAATTCTTTATGTAACATTCTCAGATATAATTATTATCAGAAGATTAATCACATTCTTGGTATGTGAAGTCCAAATAATCATAAACCGAAGCGCCACAAGATCAGGTGATCAGAAGTAATCCCCCACCGAAAATGGTGACGACAAGAAGCGAAATGACAATCGCCTGATACATTTCCTTATCTCAATTGTTTTAAGTCAACTCTCGCTAGGCTATTCCGTTAAGCACCGTGGTAGCAAAAGGGGCACCGAACAGAGGTTTTACATGTTCATTCTACCTATTGTCTCTTTCGCGCAATAGACCGTAACAGACAACCTCGGCTGTTGCCTGCGTGCAGACGTCTCCTATTTCCTTTGTTGCACGCGGAAAAGGGACGTCTGCGTAACGCCGTCGCCAATCGTGTTCCAGCGTCCCGCTGGGTTCCCAAGATCTTGGGAACATGCTGTGATAGGCTGACACACAGTGCGCATTGTTCGACTTAACGCTGATTGTTTGTTATTGAATCTGGTCTGATAATGTATGCAGTGATTTATGTATTAAATCGGGGTTTTCCAGTCAAAACAAATCAAAATATGTGCCATTGTGTGCAGACCGTACAAAAGGGGCGTGGACTTCGCACCATGCAGGCATTCCGGAGAAAGCCAGCCAAAAAGACTAAAATCTTTATTTAGCCGTAACAAACAGAGGTCAAAGAAAATTTAAACACTTTAGAACTGCATCTGAAATCAAATCCTATCAGGAACACCCACAGAAGCATAAACCACAGGAAATGATTTCTCAGTATGACTATGCATGTAACAAACCTGCTTCATGACCTCTGAAATGTAAGACTTAGTGCGGCAAAAACGAGATTTACTCAGTCAAAATTTAGACTGCTACATGCACTGTGTAGTGCGAGAGAGAAAAGAAGAAAAACCTCTGTTCAAGCAGACTCTCAGGGTAACGTTTCGCATTATCACGAGCTTATGATGTTGTGTTTGGCCTGTCAACTCTTATCACTAACTGATATTATTTCACAATTTATGCGAAATAGAATTCCCTGCCAGTGGGACGCTGGAACAAGATTAGCGACGGCGTTACGCAGACGTCCCTTTTCCGCGTGCAACAAAGGAAATAGGAGACGTCTGCACGCAGGCAACCTCGGCTGTAGTTCTCTTAGTGGAAGTGACGCACTCTTCCTCTTTAGTGTCAGGTCATGGGTGTGTGTAGTCCTGCATAGGACTGTTGTTGACAGTGACTGACGTTTAGGCAATCTGCGCGGTAGTCATCCTCAGAGTTAAAGGACCTACAAACCGTTTACCTTGAAGCTACTTGACAGTGTCTTGTCATCCTCTGTCATCGTAATGTTCAAGAGCCACTTGGTGATGCCAACGTCTTGCGATGCCCCTGGATAATGTCCTGGGGTAGTTGCTTTTCACAATTTATACCTTGAATTCCATAATGCTGCGCTACGGGATGTTATGTTGAGTGACTTTAAACTATTTGTGTCCTTCAGGGTCTATGGCTGCCTTGAATGACAACCATTTAAGGGGTTTACCTCGGTGTAATAACCTGTGAACTTTTTCTATGTTTCGCGCCTTTAGTTTTTCTAGGTTCTGTTGTGTTTACTTCTTTGTTTTCTTTGTTTTCTTTGTTTACGTCACCCTTGAGGTTGACAGGTTCTTACACCGAGGATGAGCCCATTTTAGCTTGGTTACATAAATGGCGTTTAGAGAAGAGAACGCGAAGAAAATTAGGCTAAGCGTCTAAGACAGATTTAGATTTCGTCTTTATCTATATGGACCTTAGCATTGCATTTCATAGCAACTACACATTCAATAGCCTGCGAAAACATCCGTTTCTCCACGCTCTTCGCCAATTAAAAGTGTCTTTTTGCATGCGAGTCTTTGCTACGATAGGTAAGCCGAGTACAATGTGTTAAAGACTTATTGATTACACTATTGGTTTATGTAGAGAAGGATGAAATGATGTCGATTTAATATCTCTCATCCGAAATTCCCTTTTTACTACAGTGGAGCCCCGTTAATATGGTCACTAATAGGCCAAAACATTTTGGCCTATTGTATTAACGGGTGACCGTATTAACGAGGATTTTTTTTTTACAAGAAAATGTATGGTCGTTTTGCCAGGCGGCCAAAAAAAAGTGGTCGTAATAACGAGGTAGCCGCAAGGCGGGGTTTCACCGTACGCTTATTATATAAATCCTAAAGTTAGGTGAGGACTTGCATGAATTCTTTTCCCGTGCTTCCTTGTGGACGAGTTGGGCAAGGATTTTTTTTATGGAAACTGACCAACCCGTAATCCCCTGCCCCTTCAAAAATTGAATGGTCCGTCACTAAGAGAGTATAGACCTTAGGAATGAGGTGTTGATGGCGCACTTAGTTTTTTTTTTTGTTCCTTGCGTGCGATTTTCCATGAAAGTTCACCCAAAATTGGAGGGTTGTACAATACTCAACACTTGTTCAAGTGGAGAAAGTCGTGATGTGTGTGTTTCAATACACCTTTCCACGGATTTTTCAACTTTTGACATGCACCAGTTATGAAAAATCCGTCGACTTTGCTGGAAAGAGCAGCTTAAAATTTGTAAACTTGCTAAGTTTGAAAGTGATACGTCTTAAAAGAGCGGAGATATTGCTCCTCAAAGTCACCAAAATTTACAGACTTTCGTATGGTGGGTAGACTACGAGCAGTCTCTCTTTTTTCTTGGTCCGTCGAGCAAAACGCCCTAAGAGACACGCAAATGACCACGCGCGTGACTGAAGGCCCGAGACGGGATTTGTGAGGAGCTAGATTTTCGTTAGTTTTCATCAAATTGCCTTCAAACTTCGCAATTTTACTAATTGCCAAAGCGCTCTTTCCAGCAAAGTCGACGGATTTTTCCTAACTTTTTCATGACAAAAGTTGTCAAAAACCGTGGAAAAATCTATTTGTACGAGTGGTAAAGAGGTGAGATTAGCGGCTTTGAATTCATGCATTTCGTACTAGTGTTAAATGGGTGAGACACAAATTCTGTCTCTAATGAGATGCTATTTCACCAGTTCTACGACTCGTACAAGTCGCACCACTTGACAGGACCCATGCTCTGCACTACTTGTTTAAAAAAGGATTTTCATATCACTTGCTTTACACTTAGCCTTGCTTTAGCCTGCGTAGCAGGCGTTAAAAAGGGTAGGGAATAGAGAAAAAGGGAAAAAGGGAAAAAGGTAGGGGGGTAGAGGAGAGAGGGGAAGGGACGCCTGCTATAAGAACCCCCTTTTATTCATTTCTGCGGACGCTGGCGTCCACAAATTCCTGATTGGCTGAGCCGTAACGAGTAACTTATTGGCGTGTATCCTGGTGTGTATTAGTGTGAGAGACAAACATGACGAAGGCATCCAGAAAATGTGTTCTACTGGCATAAGCTTTGGAAGATCAAAATTACTCCAATCATGTAGCAACTTCACGTTAAAACCCGAACTAAAACCAACTGTAACAGCTTGTTTAGCAGGCAGTGATTCTCAGGAGGTTTTGTATACTGGATTTCTCCATACACCGAGCAGCGATTCAAAGCGATTGCGATTCTTGCCAGACATCTGCAATGCCGATTTTCAAAAGACCTCCTTTTCCGCAAAAACATATACCGTCTTGAATGGAGTCTTAAATGGTTTGCAACGAGAGAGCTGAAGCTTTGGTAAAAACTATCCGTTGAGCGTTTTGACAATTGTTTATAATTCTCCTTTACTTTCATTATTCGCGTCTCAGGCTGGCCAGTGTTCTTTTCTTTGTGACCATCAAGGCGCTCGATGAGGTTGTAAGACAAAAGGTCTTGTGTATTCACACGAAACTGATCATTGTTTGTCGTAGACTGCGAGCGGTAAAAAAATGAGAGACTGCTCGTAGTCTATGTTTGTCGTGTTTGCTGCGGGAGTAAGAACCGGCTCTTATAGCAGGCGCTCCCTTCCCTTTTCCCTCTTTCGTGCTTTTCTCCCTCCCCCTTTTGCGCCTGCCACGCAGGCTACCTTGCTTTGAAACAGAGGCTTAGAGAAACTCAGAAATGGCCTAGCCACTCAACCATGACAGGATGGCAAGAGTTTCTTTTTCCCATAAAATTTCAACCCGTTTATTTCTTTTTGTTGACTTTTTGAGGTACAAGTTCAGTAATAAAGTTCACTAACTGGGTGTATCTTTTTCCGATGAATAAATCAGCGTTGTGTATAGGTTTACCTTCTCGAACAATCCGAATTAAACTCACTACAGCTAAAGCTTATTATTGCGTCGCGCAAAATACACAAATGATACACAAGACGAACGGAAACTTTGTTTTACAAAAAAATATTCGCGCAAGGGAAAATTAAATGAAAAAATTCTTGCACGCCAATTAATCCGAAAAAATATTCAAGCTATGGCCTAAAATAAATTCATACAAGGAATTTGATAACGAAAAAAAATTCCTGCGGCTCGAAAATTCCCCTCCCCCCATAACTTTTCTAATGGTACGTCCCTTATTGCTTACTCTTTCGTGCTAGTCGATTTCCTGTTTGTCATCAAAACAAAAAAAATTAAATGTTAAAAGTCAGACAAACGTTTCAAATTAGTCTCACTGACGTCAATTGATCGTGTGCTATTTATGCGGTTGGAACTATCTCTAACCCCCACCCCTCTACAATATTACTAATGGCCCCTATGACCAACATGTGGTGGAAGTATAACAGGCAGTTGCTCGCAGTACGTTGGTTGGTTGACTGTTTCAAATACGTTTATCAGGTGGTCGGTGAGATGATCTAGTTGTTGCTATAATGCTGGCCACATAATAGCTAAATTTTTTTGATTGACAAGAAAATTTCATTAGATAAGCCCTTGACATTAAGAAGTATTACAAAATACGACAATATTTAAGCAATAGAAAACGTTTTCCATGTATAAACACGAGAGGGGTTGGGAGAATTCGAGACAGTTATGAAAACCCGAGACGAAGTCGAGGGCTTACGTAACCGTCGAGAATTCTCCCAACGCCTCGAGTGTTTATATCAGGCTATGCAAACACAGGAAAAAAGTTTTCTATTGCTTTTATAAAATAACTTTCCGGAGAAAAAAAACGCAAAACCATCTGTATGGCACTGATTAAAAGAGAAATTCTTACCAGTCGCAAAATCATGTCCACGAAGTCTTGCACGCGTAATCAGTTCTTGTTTTGCAAAAAGATGCTTTGCAAAATACGGATTTTTCTCGCTTCAAATGTAGTATTTAGTGTAGCAATTTTCGAATTAGTGATACAATTTACATTTAATGTGCCTTTTGAGCTAAATTTTGGATATAAAAGAAATAACTAAATTACTTAATTAATTATTAACAGCCAATTAACTAACAACTGACAAATGGCCTTAAATTTAACTGACAACTGACATTTGTACCCCCCCATCCAGACCCTCTATTATCATCGAGATTAAACTCTTCGAAATCAATGAAAATAATTTTCTTGTTTCATATGATGTCTCAGTGCTTTTCACAAATGCACCGTTAAGGTGGATTTCCACTGTCACGTAATAATTATAATTATTATATAATAATTATTCTTACGTGCGTATTAAGGAAATAAAGAGGTTAAGCTTCACGTTTACGAAAAATGGAAAACGCGAATTTGTACCACGAGACCAAGTTTCTTTTCATTTACTTGTCGTTTAAGCCTGGTTTCCATATCATCGCTACGATCGCTGAGAAAAAAAAAAGTTGAGCAGTCGCAGCGATCATATGGAAACCACTTTCCAGCGATCGTAGCGATCGCAGCGACGACGATCGCTGAGGTGGAAAAAGTTCTATCCCAGAGATCGTTGTCGCTACGATCGCTGGAGAGTGGTTTCCATATGATCGCTGAACCTTTTTTCTCTCAGCGATCGCAGCGATCATATGGAAACCGGGCTTTACTGTTCATTATTACTCAGCTGCCCCTTTCAGAGCAAGCCCGGTTATAAATTTGGTTTTCGATCGTCTGTGCAGAAAAACGGTCTCCCGGGGGAGGAAAGACACGAGGGTCTGGTACCGAGAAACGATGTTCTCACAACTGGTTTCATACGATTTTGACTTTTGGTAAGAAAATCACTCCAACCAGAGGTAAACCAAGCTCGAAAACTGGGTTTTAGAGAAAAAAAAAGGTTTTAAACCGTTAAATGGGCTCAGGAACCACACAGGAAAGAAGAAATACACACGTTCGTTGGATACAGAAACAATAATTTTTTCTTCCAAACAAATCCATATAGTTAGAATGTTATGAAGCAGCGCCGATGGTCATATGCGAGCTTTAGTCACCTGTGCTCCAACCAGGTCATTTCCCCCGACAACACTAACAACTTAAACGTGCTGTGTTTGCATCCCATTCTGTCAAAATTACTTCTTTCATTAAGGCCAACTTTCTTGTAATTCACTTGTTACTCAGGTTACCGTTATTACCAAGGTGTCGTGAAACTGAATTAAACAGCCGGTGATGTAATACAATTATGAAAAATAAATCATCAGAAAAACAGCATATGCCAAAAAATTACGACATTAAAGGACAGCTTTGACACACTTTTTTTAAAAAAAAGGAAGAAAAGAAAGAAAGAGGCAATGCAAACTCAGTTTCAAAAACATTAAATCATATTGCTGTGCAACATTTGTGCTAGATTTTCTTAGGCCACGGATAGAGTTGCTCTTGGTTGATTTTTTACAGTTTTCAATTTTTTCCCCTGTCATTTTGCACGGTAATTCGTGATAATAGGTGTGAAACAAAGAAAACAATTTAACCAAGCATGAAAGAGAAAGACAAGTTTACAAGCAGAAAGCGCACAAATTCCTCCTCATGGCCACGTGTATGTGTTAAAATACTGGTTCCCGAAAGTTTGTTTGAATGCGACACAAGTCCAACCCCGTTAAGATTTCAGCTCTCGTGATATTTCAGCTGAAAACATACCATAATCTTGTTGGTGTTTATTGAAGGGTTGCGTAATATGTTTTCAGCTTGATGTAGCTATACAACATGGGAACTGTTTAGATTATTAGATCACCTTGAAAGTCATAAATCTTAATCTCAGTGTCACTTCCAAGAACAGTGTAACAACTGAGACTATTGACATAGCTACTTATTCATACTTCAAAATAGTTACAAATGTCAGGCACAAAAGTTTTCCGGTGTCAGCATTGTTTTTATTTGAATGCGCTCATTATACAGGGTAAAATCATTGACACTGGAGGGTGTATTTGTATTTGTAAGATATCAAAGGTTCTGAATCATCTTAAGCCGTTACAGGGTATAACAACACGAAAGAAAATGAACCTTACCGATATTCAAGGTTAGTAAACCCTGTCATTTCTGATCATTAATTTTTTCTCTTGTTTTGGTACGATTGTATACACTTGAATTTCAAGACAGAGAGCAGAATCGCTTTAATTTTGAAGTGTAACGATCAGTTTAACAAGTCAACCAGGCGCAAGATTCGCCCAAGAAATCCCAGTTAACTGAATCGGCCTGAAAGCAAATTATTCTCCCTTCTAATTGTAATAAAACGGATGAGGCTAGCAATGAAAAAGAAGGTAGAGCATTTTTGTTTACAAAGTGCCAGAGTGGTGAAGAAAATGGTCATATTCGGGCTTAGATTTTTTTCCTGCAATTAATAGGTTACGCCAGGAATGAAGAAGACGGTAAAACATTTTCTCAAGAAATTGGAAGAGCCGGTGCAAAAATAGTCATCAGAAAGCCATGATGTCAAAACCTTTTCAAGAAAAACCTATAAAATGACCGGGCATTTACTTTTGGAACTTCGGCTTCTAAATATTGGCGTTATCTCGAATTTCATTTGACTCTGGAAATCTTCCAAATCCATTAAATCGGTAAACAGCTGCCATTCAATTTCAGCAAAGAAATCGGATTCATCTGTACACAGTGACTAATAATAAGGGATGTAAATCTGTTCCACCAAATGAGTTCCAACGGGAGCACATGAGATGCCCGGGTAATTAATTTAGAACGCCCTCTTCTTCGGCTTCCATAAATATCGGCAGTATTCCGATATTTCATTTGACTCCGGGACGTTTCCGAATGCATTAAATGGTTTAACAGCTGCCACTGAATTTGATCCAAAAAGCCAGAAATACTTCGGCACCAAAGATGTTAATTTTCGCCCCGTAACAGTTCGTAAATCGGCTACCTCAAAGCGATAGAGAACGTTAACTACTGTGCAGCGTTTAATTTTTTCAGACTGAGAGTTTTTAAATCATTCTAGCAACAACTTTATGAGCACGAAATAGCTGCCATGAAAGACTGCATTTTTTCCCAAAAAACTGCCACTAGCTTTCTATCCATGAAAATTCACCAAATTATAAATTGCTTTTCTCCTCGCAGAATTTGCCGCAGTCCATAACAAGACCAGCAACTCTACCAATGCGCCTGCAGGGCCATTTGTCTTTCCGTCAAATATAAAGATAGGAGTGACTATCTTTGCAGTTTCTATCTTCGTCCTCGCGCTCATCGGTAACAGTTTGGTGGTTTACATCGTATGCACAGTAAAGCACATGCGCAGTTCAACCAACATGCTAATTGCCAACATGGCCTTTGCTGACCTCTTGATGACCATAGATATACCGTATATAACTAAATATGTATTCGTGTTTAACCAATGGTTTGGCACGTTTATGGGCACTGTATTATGCAAATTCTTTCACTCTGCTCAAGTTGGATCCTTGGCCGCGTCAGTGTTCAGTTTAGTGGCCATTTCCCTGGATCGGAGTTTTGCCATCTTGTTTCCAATGAAGACGATCATGACTCAAAATGTTCTGCGTTTCACGATGGCGGTAGTGTGGTTGTGCGCTCTGGCATTAACAATTCCACTTGCGCTGGCAAGTACGGTACGGTATGTTGAAGGAAGGGATAAATTTATCTGTTTTGAAGCCTGGGGAGTCATGTCATACCAAGCCTACATCATAGTGCTGTTGGTGACTGGTTACGCCATTCCTCTGCTGATCATCGCCCTTTTCTACAGTCTGGCTGGATTACGCCTCTGCAGCAGAAAATTACCAGGTCATTCCAATTTAGCTGCAGCAAAAAGAGTCCGCTCCTCTAGCCGGAGTGCAACTGCCATGTTAATCACGGTGGTTGTTGTGTTTTCCCTGTCTTGGATGCCATTTCATATGCTGGAGATGATAAGAATATATAATGAATCCCTACTTAAGAAAATTCCCTTTGAAATAAAATTTGTTTTCCCGTGGTTTGGTTATGCAAACAGTGCAATTAACCCGATAATCTACGTAATATTCTCAGAAAAGTATCGCCAGGAGTTTTACCGCATTCTGTGTAGAGGACCAAGTAGGATGGACCGCTACAGGAACGCAGTCATTGGTGCTGCAGTTCCACATATGGGGCCACCAAAGTCCAGGGCGGGTAAAGTACAAATCAACACGCCTCAAAATGAAAGATGCGAACCAGCTGAGTTGTCCCTTAACTCGTCCGTCGCTACTGTGCCGTCAACTCTGGAGTCAAGTAAACTTTCGCTGGCTGCCAATTCAATGACGACTCTTGATCCTGATGGAGGATCATTAGCTGTTAATACACCGCATACACTTGATCCTACTGAAAGTCGTGTGTCCTGTGAAAGCTTGTTTGCTGTCGATAATCCACTAGCTCACCAGTCCTCTGAAAGATCATCGGTTGCCAAAATATCTCTACCCTTCGAATCTTCTGCAAATTCGTTGTCTGTTGATATCGCGTCCCGTGAAGCTTTAGCAATGTCTTTGGTCGTCACTCTACCTTTAACCAAAGACGTCTGTCGCCCGAGCGCATTAGCTACCAATGTACCGCCACCGTGCTTGTGCTATGAAAGCTTACCGTCTACAGACATGACGTCTGCACAGTCATGTGGAAGCTGTAAAGCTACCAAGACTTCCATCGAAGATATATGTATAAATATGTACGAAAGGCAAGATACGAGATTATGATCAACCTGCTTGTTTTGACTTGTGAATAGTTCTTTCTGACCTACAAGATATTTACGTGTCAAAAGATAGAAAAGTGCAACCAGACCGTGTACAAATAAAAATGCCTTAATGTGATGATCATTAATCTAAACTGCTTGATAAAATTTTGGTACTAGCTAGAGTTTTTTCATCTCAATAACAGGTGTACGCGAAACATTTCAGTCGATAATCAACGCCTTTTGCACAATAATGGTGAAACAGCTGTTAAGGGCTAGAATATTGCTCTGTTTTGGGTTCAAACGGTGGCCTATTTATTTATGTCTTGTAAAGTCCTCAGCTTTCACGAGGTACGATCAATCTTGCAAATTTCAATATTTTTACTGATTCTCACAAGGCAAGCTTATCAATTTACCATTATTAAACTCACAAACTCACAATCGCTTCATATTCCCTTATTTAAACCGGCGAGTGGCCAGAGAGGCTTCTATTACAGAACAGTGAAGATATGGAACTCATTGGACAATGAATTAAAACTAAGCAAAGATGTTTTAAGCTTCAAACGAAAGCTCAAAAGTAAGCTACTTTGCTCGGCATAGAACTTTATAAACGATGTTTCTTGTATGTTATGTATGATCGTATATAGCGATTAATTTTTAGCTCTTAGATAATTTTACCAATCCACTTTGTATGTATTTACTGTACTCCTTTTTGTTGGTAATATTTTTTGTAATTATCTTTGAAAAGCCTTGTATAAGGAAAGATAATAAAGGTAGTATGTGTGATGTATGCATTATCCGAATGGAGTGTATGAAAGGGGTTTATCCGTAAAGCTCAAGGGAATGGAGGTGGTACACTTCAGAGTAAAATTTTGACGAAGTGCAGAGGCTGCTTCATTTTCCCAGTCTTCGCCAGCCCCATCCTAGTCGCACGAATTGGACTCTGGCCATTTTCCTTAAGTTAAGTCAATTTGGCTTCCTGTACGCATTGCGAGTCCATTTTATCTTGAGACAGAGGTTGGCTCTAATACTCCTTGGATTGTTTTAGATAACCCGAGTCTTTAGTATTTCCCAGGTATTTATCGTTATCGTTACTCATCTCTTTGAGACCTTAGCTCAAGACCTGTGCAACATTACTGCCTTCAGGGAGGTCTCTAACGCAGGTTCCAGTAGTCCAGAAAACGATTCTTCAGGCAGGCTGGAAGAGTCGCACAATGGATGAAAGGAATCGCTCGCAGGTAAAGTGATTATTTCGATCGGACTATCACCGGAGGTAGACGACGATAACTCAGAACCAGGTTCGTGTTTCTCCTCATGCAACCACTGGTGAAGAGCCTAACACCATTGCTGGGCTTTAAAACTCAAGCGATGGAGACGCGTGGGCCAGAATATTTTGCGGTTGCGTAATTTTAACGTCACGCAGTACACTGAATGATTCTTGAGCTCGCTCGATGGGATTGCCGTAAAATGGAACAGGAGGGTACGTGTAACTAGAGGGTCCTTGCAAAACCTGATACACATGTGGTCAAAACTGTGATGGCTTCACAGCAGCTGAAGGAAATCTAGTAACTTGCTGGACTGCACCAGGCATCATCACTTGATTTCTGTACTGATGGTATGGTATGAATATCTGGGACTGGGGCTGCAAAACGTGGGGTAAAAACCATTGGTCGAATCTGATTGGGGTAGCCAAATGATGAGAAATAAGACTTGAAAATAGGAAGGGCCTGCTGTGGTTTTTAAATGCTCCGTACTGGTTTTCAGAAGGTGGAAAATACCCCTGTGGATAATTCACACCTGCAGCATAAGGCATCGGATATACTCCTTCATTCATGCTCTCCACCCCCGCTGTTTGATGAGGACACTGTTGCACCATGTCGGGTGTAAACCCTCGCTCCGCGCCGGGTATAGGTTGACGTGAAAATATGTCCACTGAAGACTCATCACTTGAACTAGTGGTATCTGCTGAAAGTTCAGCTTGTTTCGGACTCGGTTTTCTTGTCATTTTTCCTAATGGAGAAATGTCACTAACGCTTATTGGTTTGGTTTACTTATTACCTGGATTTTGTATCTTTTGATTGATTGTTTTCTTCCCCTTCATCAACTACTTTGTGCTTTCTTCTGCAAGTCCACAGATTCTCTTTTAGCCCTGGCGTACCTTGTGTACTTCTTTACAGGTTTGGTAAGTGTCTTAAACCTCTTTTTTTCTCCACTCCGTCCTCGACTTTAAAGCAAATGGTCTTGCTCAGACTTCAGCTTCTGAGACATTACTTTGAGGTTTCTTGCCAACGACATCAGGTTTTCGACATTCATTTGCTTCAGAAGAGAAAGGGGTAGCCTTGGAACCAGTACTTGAAGATGGTTTTTCCGCCTTTTTTTCGTACTCGGTTTTCTTATCATTTTTCCTAATGGAGTGTATGAAACATCTTCATTCATAAGGCTCAGGGGAGTGAAGGTAGTGCACTTCAGAGTAAAGTTTTGAAGAGTTGCAGAGGCGGCTACACTGTGCCAGTCCTCGCCACCTCTTTTCTGGTCGCACGAATTGGATTCTGGTCGTTTTTCTTCAGTAGTCAACTTGGCTTGATCCTCTTCTAACTCGTCTGTAGTAGTTTTCTATTTAACTCAGGTAGCTATGAATATGGTTTACCTCCCTGGTTTTGAAATCCTTTCCCGCTAAAGTGCAAGAGCACGAATTTAGCCACTTTGCGTTTAATTCCATAGTTTTTCATAGTTTCAAAAGATATCTTATAAGAAGCAGCACTCTTCAAAGATTGTCATCAAAGAGTTGTATGTCATCCCCTCTTTCAGTAACTTCTTGATCGCCATGTTCTTGCTACATGCATCCAGTTTAAAAAAATTCTCAAAGGCAGAACAAAAGGGACAAATCGTTTAAAAAAATTTTAAAAACTCACGACTAAATCAAACTGTTACAACTGATGAGACACACGCCGGCAGCCCCGCGAAGATCTGAGAACGAGTTGTTAAATGTCCCTACCCCTGAAAACAATACAGAAATCTAAAGTACCGGTAGATCTATAATAAATTATTGAATATTAAGGTGATTCCTTTGTTTTGCACCGCATGGTCTATTTGACATAACAGTCGCGATGTTTACGAGAGGTACTGATTATAGGGATTTGATTGGAAAAATTTTGATGTTTTTGGAGCAAAAGGTCGCCTGTGGGAGGTGTTTGCACATGTAGTTCGACTCTAATACACTGATCTTCGAAACGTTTAGTCTATAGCTCTTTTCCTTTTGTACTTTCGGGATAGTGTGGCTGCACGTTTTCTTCTGACAGAAAAAAGCAAGAGACCAGGAGCATTAACGTATCGTTTACCAATTTTTAATCTTCATTATAAACTAAGGATCAAGCCTTCGTATAACATCAGTATGAGTGTGCAACAACAAGAAAAATTAACAATTATTGGACGAGGTTGAGCAAAATATCGTGATTTGTCTGTGGCGAGCACATAACTTACTAATTGATCTGCGAGACCCTGACAAATCAAGATATCTTGCGATAACCGAGTTCAATAATTGTTTTATCATTTGATCACCGAGTTTGTTTTTTTAATGAACATCCTCGGGAAGCTAAGCGATCGGCCATTTTCACGCAAAAGCGATCGCAAGAAGGAGAAAAGCACGGTCTCCTTTACGCATGTGCAGAATATTATTTGCAGCCAAACACAGTTGGACGGCACTGCCCATGAGCAGACCATTATTTGTAGGCAGTTATTTGCAGGTCACGTGGTGGGCTCTCGGCCAATGAAAAGAAAGATAATATCAATTATGAACTTTTAAAAAGGAAAAGGAAAGATTCAAACCATCCAGATAAACTATGATTAAATAACGTTAAGTCAGACAAAACTAATAAAATCATCTACGCATCACATTTAACTGCTTAATTATAGTAGTCTAGTGCTTAGCATTATCAACCATTTTCAAGCGTTTGCTGTTTAGAGATGCTCTCCTTTTCTGCCAGTCTTCCATTTCACTCTGTGCGGTTTTCCTCTCTTTGTAGGCAATTTCCATTAGGCCTTGAGCTACAACCACTTTGTTCATAAAATCTTTAGACTTCACTGCATCGCAGCTAATCTCTGAAGAAGTATTGTTTTAGAACAGCAGTTAGTGAAAAACTTGTTTGCTACAGTCTCTGTAAGAGTTTCTACGAAGACATGTTACTACTTTCGAACTCTTACAAAGAGCGTGATAGTATAAAGTGCTACAGATCTATATGGATATGCTCAAGCAAGATAAGCACAACCCCCCTCCCTCAAATTCTATCATTGGGAAGAAATCTGACGAGAAAGCTCACAAAAATAGCTAAAATAACTTACCAGTCATTGATAGAGGTTGTCAAGCGCTTTCAACGACATTGGTCATCAGTAATTTCTGGAGAGAAAGAATAGGGATTTTAGGAAAAATTGTAAAAACATTGGGCTTCTTAGGGATAAGGAAAATAATTAGGGATTTTTAGGGTCCCCAACATGCCTGATATTACTTTTTGTAAGTCTGGTAGAGAGAATTATAGACCTTGTCACGGTTTTCGACGCCATCTTGGCGAGTAGGCAAACGCGTGAGAAATTACAGTGATTGTATGAGAATCTAATGTCGACACATTTCCGTAGAACGACTGTTCTGAAAAAAATATGATTTGTAAACTAACGCTTCACTCCTAAGGATTCTCCTGAAAAAATTTGAGGGCGGTACATGCACTAGAAGACTTAGAACCACTTTTTAAAATTTTCTATACATTTGTCTGTAAGTAAGTCCCGGGAAAATTACAGACAAATATATGGAAAATCTAAGGAAGCCAAAGACCGTGAGAAAAGCAAACAAATTCAGGCTCAGAGAGCAAAACTTTCCCAGAAATTGTTGATTGGAAGAAGCATGAAAGACTTGGAAGTGAGTGGGTTAGAGGTGCAAGAAAAGAAGAGCAGAACTGAGGTGGCAAAAGCTATTGGAAGAGTTAGTAAACATGGAGATGAACGACGGAGGCTTCTTTCAATTGTGGCGTGGACCTTCAGTCAATCAGTACTGCAGTCCTACTTCAGTTGCTCAAAGAGCACCATAACAGCAGCCAGAGTTCATGCTATATTATTTGGCAGGGGCGGTGTCCCTCAAGATGGACTCCACTTTACGAGGCAGGCTGTTAGTCCAGAAGTAATTCATGAATTAGATGAATTCCTTCACCAGGATGAAATATCCCGTCCATCATCCTGCAGGAGTGTTCTCGTGGATGGAAAGGAAACTAGTGTTCGATACTGGCAGTAAGGAGCTTAAGCGCGAGGACTTTTCAAGACGACGCCGCCGTCAATGAACGGTTGAGACTGGGAGTAGGTCCATTGCGCATGACGTACCCCTGACAAACGACGTCGCCCAGCCACCGACGACCGACGTGAGTTTGGACAATTTGACGGCGTACTGGAAACGTGAGTGATTTATGAGATTTTATTGCTTCATTGTTTGTCTGTCTTTCGGAAGTAAGTGTTAATTTTTTGGATGTTTAAAGGTTATTTTCTTTTGCAATCTAGTGTTTATGTATGGAAAACGTTTTCTGCAGTTTTTCTGGTGAAGTTGACATAGTTTAAGTGCCCCTAACCCTTCAATTTGTGTTCTTTTGGTAGATTTCCATATCTTTCAAGAACTCATTTTGGAAAAAATTTTTTTTTTTACGAGCGCTAAAAGTTACTGAAATTTTTAACTTTTCGTGCGCTATGAGCCCCGTTGGACAAATTTTTGTCTCGTGGGCACATTAGGAACGAGCCAATGAGAAGCGTCGGATATTTGACACTTTTTTAGCTGTGACGTAAGAAAAGGACACCATTCCAAAGCACGAAGCATTGAAAGTATGGTGCAATCGAAGATTATTTCTTAAGCTTACAATTGGTTTGAAAATATGTCCTCTTCCGAAGAGTTTTCGGACACAAGTAGCGAGGAGTATCTTTCAGACGATTCAGAATGCCTTGACTTTGAAGAAATAAAGACGCCGGGGTCCAGTGTTTGCGCGACTCATTCACGAACTTTATCCATCGTTGTCTTCTTCGGCGGACTTCAGGCCTCGGATATCAGAAGGAATCTTATGCATGTTGATTCCTTTCTCTTTATTTCGAGAGTTGCTGCATCCAAAAACCACACATTTTTCAACCATTTTCTCTCGTTTACAATAAAGCATTACCGCGAATCTTCGCATATTTTTGCACGATGTCCTTTTCTTACGTCACGCTCCATATTTGGACACATTTGGCCGAGTGAGGGACTAATGCGAACGATAGGTGAAAAAATCGACAAGACTGCCTTCACTCATGTTTTAGCGCTCGTAAAAAAAAAAGGATTCAATATTTCTGAAATTTTTTTTCGAAAATGAGTTCTTGAAAGATATGGAAATCTACCACAAGAAAACAAATTGAAGGGTTAAGGGCACTTTAAGTTTGGTTATCCTTACTCAACCTCCCTTAAAGCCGTTATCAAATACCTTTCAGAAAGTACAACTTTCAAGTTTATTCAGAGGGCAAGCAAACATTAAAAAAAATTATGGCTATTGACATTTTTCTGTTGATTTATTTTTAGAGTAATGCAGTGGAAACCGGAGCATGATGCCATATTTTTAAGAGAGGTCCTTGCTTCAGATCTCTATTCCACTCACAAAGGTAGCTCTGAAAGGGGAAAAATTTGGTCACAGCTTGCTGAAAAGTTGAATGAAGTGTCTAGCTGTAAATTCATTGTTACACAAAACTCCCTAAGAGATCGTTTAAAGCTTTTGACGCAGAAGCACAAGCAAAAAATTAGGTCAGAGAAGAGAGCTAGTGGAATAGATCCAGAAATGAATGAGATAGATATAACGCTTGAGGAAATTAGTGAGAAAAAAGTGGCAGAAGAGGAAGATGAGACCAAAAAGAAAAAAAGCCAAGGCAGAAAAGGAGAGTGTAGAGAAAATGAGGTTAAAAGCCACGGAGAAATTGAGTGAGAGCAAGAAAAGAAAGGATAGCAACGAGGAAGCTCGGCCCAAAAAGAGCACAAAGAGTATTGGTGATGCTGTGAGCTACCTACAAGAGAAGTCAAAGCAAGAAATTGCTTTGAGGAAAGAGGAAATCGAACTGAAAAAACAAGAGGAGGGAAGAATTGCCAATTTGTCTGAACAGCAACTTAAAATGCAGCAAGACATACTGCAGATAATCCAGCAGCAACACCAGAATCAGCAAAGACAAAATCAAGAACAGCAGAGACAGCAAGAGAGGTTTCAGCAGCAACAACTTCAAACCATGCAGTCCATTCTAACCCAACGGCAACAACAGTCACAAGCAATGCTTGCTTTGCTTGAAAAATTTGCTACCAAGAAAGATCCCTGGACAAGGGAGGTACTGTACCATGGGTACATCGAGACACACATGACTGGAGACTGAGCCCACTGTATTTACAGCTGTTTTTGTTGTGCATGGTCTTAGTTTAGACACCCAGTAGAATACCACCATCTACATTCCCTAAAGGATTCAGCAAAAACTGTTTGTCTACTTTTAATGATAGAGTCAGTTATAAAACTGACAAATTTAAAAAATAGTTTTTCAGCTTAACTAAGTTGGAGGTTTTACAGACTCATATTTGGAATATATTTTTCTCAGTTTCATACAAGTTATCTTTTGTCAAAAATACTTAGAGTCAAACAAAATAATCTTGCAGGCTTGGGGGATCTAGCTGAAAATACTGTAAGGTTTCATTTCCATATAAACATGTAAGGGCATTTCGTAGTAAGGCAGATACAACATTCATTTTGCCAACGCTGAGCCCCACTTTCAGATTTTTCTTGAAGTCTATAAATTTAAAGTAGTTTTGGACATCTGCAAATAGCCATTCAACCGATGTTCATTGACTGGTTGTAAAGCTGCTTCTGAGGGGTGAGGTAAGCATCTCTAAAGGGGCCATGCGGATGAACCCTTGGGGGGTAGGCAGGGTCCCCATATATGTACATTGGCTGCCCTGTTGTTGAAAATGTATATTCTTCAAGATCTTGTAGTAGTCCAGAATCTCTGAGCATACTGGCATCATGCCTCTTTCCCTCTAGAATAAATAGGGAATATCTTATTAAAAACCTTCATATAGACATTTATTGTTTAGATGCAATTAAAGTCAATCTATTTCAAGTGACCAATCTTTTAATAATACACAGGCTTTGGTTATGAATGTTTTTGGCATTATAAGGGACTGATCAATATACCAAGTAAAACCATAACCTTTATAACATTGATATAGGTACAGTTAGATGAGAGAATATTCCATTTCCCTTGCATAATTTTTTTTATTATTTTAACTACTTCACACTATGTGTGTACCCTGTTCAACATCAGTCCATTGTATTGTTGCACGTGTGGTCCAGTCAAGACTACTTGCAGCAATATACAGTATATGGTTTTTTTTGTCTTTGTCAAAGTTCACATAGCCCGTGACAGAGTTAGTGTTTGGCATTAGCATTTAAACGAGTGAATTTTTCTGTTGGTTAAGATCAATATTTTGTGGTTCATTTTATTGGAAGGGCTTTGTCATCAGTCTTTAAAGTTTGTTTTAGGTGGAAGAGGGTCAGAAAAACATTGAAGTAATCGACTTATGGTTGGAAGACACAAAACAAGATGCCTGGTTCACCCAAAGTGCCCTGGACATTGGTTTTAGGTGGTTAGAAAGTGTTTTAGGGTTTTCAGTCTACTTTTTTTCTGGTAAGTGAATAAAAGTTAATGGTCAAATAGATTAAAAATTTGGAGGCTAGAAAAGGGGCAGGTCTGTAATACTCGATTATTTCAAAGCTCCTTCATGTTTGAGAACACTGCTGGAGTAAAGGTAATTTACAGGTACACAGTATGGGCAAAATATGCCAACTATATTCTTGTTTTCTTTCATTATTATATGGAACAAGTTTCATGATATTCATCCCCTCAGGCTCTTATTAAATTTGATAGAGAATCTTTCAAGATTTGATTTCTTATGGTTGTACTTATGATACTTTAAATTTCCATTTGAAACCCCTAAGAAATTTGGATTTTTTAATTGGCCAATCACCCTCAAGGAAATATGCTGATATTGAAATTATAGAAACAGTATAATAAAAATGGGTTTAAAATGCTACTACAATTATTCGTACATGTAGTAGGATCTTTGAGTGCAGGCAAACGTTGTAAACACAGCCATGTAACAATGTATACCAGTATTAATATTTTACCCTGTGCTTAAACCCTCTTTTTCTCTTTTTCTTAGACAATGGACCACATTATCACAACAGTGGGGTTCTTTTCTACTTAGCGGAGGTCAACAACGTTTTCAATTTTCCGTTGAAAGAGTATAATAACTTCGAAACTGGAGAGGGAAAGTCCAGGCTCGATTGACAATTTGCACATATCAGCCACAAAATTGTACGCTGGTTGCGGTTGGGTAATTATGATTTGGAAAGTGGAGAGCAAGTGGCAGATTTGATAAAGGTAATTGTTTTATTCCCAGTTAGCAGATGGGACGGTTGGAAAGGGTCTTCCTGTAAGTACCTGGAAATTCAAGTTATGGCAGTTTCGCAGTGTTCCATACAGATGCGATGAACAAATGACATATTATTGAAGACCTGAAAATACCCTCAACAATACCCACACAAAAGCAAACCATCAATAGTTTCCACAACACTGAGAAGCATTAGTATTGTCAGTTCACATAGTAATAATACAGTGATACAGTGTTGTAGTCGTTTATTACTGATTAGGCATTGTTTTTATATGTGTATTTTGTATTGTTGTGAAAGCCGTAAGTTAGATAGCTCATTGGGTTATTACGTCACCTTCGTTAAATGAAGAATATTGTACATAGCTTGTCAGAAAGCAAATTAAGATATGCTCTAAAGTAGTTTTACATCTCATGTTAGAAAAAAGCTGTTTGACTATGAATAAAAGATTGATGGGATAAGTAAACCTCCTTCTTTTTGATAGTTATATTATCTGGAAATAAGAAATCAAGTAACACGTAGAACAAAGGAAAAATTAACATGATCATGCCATATGGACCAATATTGTTTCGTGACATTACATATATGGCCATAATTATTATGAAAACTTTGTTTCTAAAGACAATGAAGAATGCATCTTGCAAGAAATTAATCATTGATCGCTCTAAGGCTAAGAAAGTTGGAACCTTGAAAGACAGTTCCTGTATGAGAATTTCACATTTCCTGTGAAAGGCGATTTCACTGGTGGTATAGTATTGAGATGCTTGGCAGGCATCGGGCAAACCATCAGCAAGTCCAAGGTTCAGCTTTCACAACAAACTAGATGGCCTGAAAACCCTGCTGTCCAAGCTCTTCTCAAAAGAAGAGTTGGCTTTTTCTTAGTTTCAGGGCAGCAGAGACGTGCCCTTAAAAAAGAATCTCGACAATTACTTTATGGTAAGTAATAATAATAATTTATTATTTTCCGGCACATGAAGAGTTTACACGTTTCTTAAATTTAAATAGACTTATGACAATTAAGAAGAAAACAACAATAGCTTTATAATAAATGATCCTTTTAGTATTTGGTAAGATAGGGTTTTTCAATTCCTACAATCAAATGTCAATTAAAACCCATCTCTTTTAATTGTCAATTTTTAGTGGCCATGAAGAAATACAACTGCTCGCAGGAGGAAGTTAACAATATGATAAGAGGACAACAAAAAAGTTGACAAAACAATTCAAGAAGTAATAGTAAATATTGATTTTTTTAATATGATATGGCACATTTTGTAGAATAATCGAATTTGATGTGCAATAGATTAAAATGATTTTCACTTTAATTTATATTAAGTCAAACCATTATTTCATGAGAGTTTTAACATTTCACTATTTTAATCCAGGGGGACATTTTTTAAAAATTTAAGTTTTTTGTACTTTGATCAACACAGTCATGTAAAATAGATGATGTAGGTTATTGCGAACTAAAATAAAGGCACAAGTTTTAAAATAATTTTCCAATTTTTGCTGGTCTTTGAATTACTTTTCTGATACTGACCTATTCAGCTTAAAGACTGAGTAAGTCCTATGCCCGGCCCTCCCGCTTGTCTGACCTTAACTTTGCTTTCGGTAATTCCCAGAAATTCCCAAGAATTCCCATCGTTCTTCGTATTATGAAACCTCTGTTTCCGGGAATTCTTTCCCAACAATTTTTCGTACTTGGGCTCCCGAGAATTCTGGGGAATATTAGTGCAAATTAACGCTTAGGTGTTTTCTGGGAGACCCCGAGAATTCCCAGTATTTTTCTGAACAATTTCGCACCGGTTAGGAGATGTTGAGATTAGGGATAGTGGTCACACAGACCGAACCGATCAAAATGAGGACATCAGTAAGCTAACTGATGATGGAGAGGAACAAATGGCCCTTCAGTTTGTCCTGGATGAAGAAGTTGGCTTTCTGGAACCCAGAATTAGAAGTAGTAACATTGAAGACCTTCCCTATGAAGTGTTAGAAAAAATCTTCAAAATCATTTTGATGTTATTACCCGTTTATTTGCTGGTAACGCATGCCATGCGTACCAGAGGTTACGTGGCGTGAATTGAAGACTTAGGGCGGTGGCGCAAAATCTAACTCGAATGTTGCCAAAGGTTTATATCCCCCGTGGTGTAGAATATCATGTAATCAGTGTCCGCAGGATCATCAGGGAATATGGACCCTCAAGCGGTCTGGTGATCGAGCTACGACGGATTATTTCCGGCCCAAAATGGGCAAATACCCGGTTGGCCATTGAAAGAGGAGAGTACGGTTGGTATATGATCAAAATAATTTTTGGAAAGAGATGAGATTGAGGAACACCAAAAAAACAAACAAAGAAACAATATGACTGCCTAAAACACCTAATTGCAGAAAAGTTACCGTTAGTTTTTTGTTGCTAATGTGATATAGCTTTTTTGTGAAAAAAGAAAGTAAGATCGGTATCAAAAGGAAAAATAGGAAAAAGGAATGAAAGGAAAAGCAACATTAACGAGCCCCACTGTAAGTCTCACTGTAAAAGAATCAAAAGAACTGTTAATGTTTTGATAAAGATATGATGTTGAACTTGTGTCGTTACATAAGTTTTTAAGCGCACAAGATGGCACATAGTAAGTGATTACTGACTGTGGTTACAATATTGCATCTGTATGCTTATAATATTATACATTATATTCAAGTTTTGAGAAGTTACAGGACAGCTCTTGTTTTTAACGTGGCACATGGTAAATAATAATAATAAAAAACAAAATGAAAAACGCCTCTCAGAGCACAAATCCAGCCCATAAGTCCTTGAGGCAGCTGCAATTTTCAGTAGGATGAGAGCCTGGGGACGAGGTGCACTTCCAATAAACAAAATGTCCTCGCCCAGTTCATTTGGGCACAGATTTGTGTTGCACGTGGAATAGTGTCATTGACGAGTAAGGGTGATGGGGCCCGCAACTTTGACATCGTAAGATGGGGAACAACTACCTCCTTTATGCCAGCAGGACAGCGGGATATTACAATTTGATACGCGAGTTATTGATGTTTTACTCTTTCACTTCTAAGAGTGTACGAACAAAATCAAAATGTTATTGTCAAAATGTTCTAGTTGATATCTTCGTTCATTTACACTTTGGTTTTCTAAACCATGTGGGCTTGGACTCCACTTTCCAATGATCATCATTACCTCGGACTTTTTTCTCTTCCTAGTCCATGCCGCTGACCATTTACACAAGTGGAGCCAAAGAAGTGGATACGCATGTGGAACATTTATGTCACAAGTATCATCATCATTGTGTGGTGCTTATCCCACCCTGTCACCCTCGAGCCTGGTCCCTTACGCCTTTGTCCCAGCCCGCGTTGGACGCCGCCATGCCTATCATCACTCGGGTGGCTTTTCAATTAGGTCATGTCTCCAATCCCTCACCCTACAGTATTTACAGCGTAATTATCATGTGGTCAAGAATGCTTCCTTAGTGTTGGCTTTGGGGTATTTTGACGAGGCACTTAAGCATGTCTCAGGCGGAACAGGTTGGAGTGTGGCCATCGCTCAAGTCTTAAACAAACCCCTCTATGTCTTTGATTTGGATATGGAACACTGGTATTGGTGGTATCCTACTCTACAGCAATATCAACACTGTGAAGGCATGACCGAGGAACACGTGTGCCTTCCCACGTTACAAGATAACACGGCTATTGTGGGAACACGAGAAGAAGTATGAGTCGTCTATCCCACTTTGGAAACTTTATCCAGACGCTCACCATAAGTAAAAAAGACTATGAAACTCATAAAAAATGTACATGTAACAGGTTCAATAACCATCTTTTTTCAATGAACATTCACAACGATGTTTTCCATGGCCAATATGAAATTCATTATTTTTTGCTAAACGAGTCATCACTTTATCCAACGTGTCGTGCGAAGCGAACGTCTACCGATCATAACCGGTTGCATTCCCACTGGTGACTCTATCAATTTTGATTTAAAAAGGTTCTATACAAAAGGCAACGCGGGCTTGCGGCATATTTCCACCATCATGCCAATCTGTACAACAAACCAAAAAAATCAAAATGAGGGCACTGTTCAACCATTAACAAATACAACCACTATCACTAACGGACAAATTAAGTTCCAACATTCGATGGCAGTGATGAAAATAGCTTGACCTGGGGTATGCCACCGAACAACCACTTGATTCCATCGCAGGTCATCTCCGAGTATTTGCGGAAAGCCTGTGAGGTCACATTTCGGCAACAGATTTTTAGTTAAATATTCGCACCGTCACCGCTTTAACTTCCTCTTGTTTTTGGTGTGACTTATTAATTGACTTGGGCTATGAACGATCATGATCGTCTATGTTTTTCTCTTTAGATGGTCATTTCGTGCTACGAACAATTTTCCTTCCTTCCCTTTTTCAGGTACTCACTACCTGCTAAGAACAAACAATGTCCATCGGAGAAAAAGGCCGACAACTTGTATTTGGTTTGCAAATCATGTTGGATCCATGTACGTCCCGTCTCCATGGTCTGTGAACCCTGTGGCGATTGCGAATTTTTTGATAGCATTGGTTTCGAACTAGACATATTAAAACCAAAAACATTCTTTCGTTCGTAGACAGTCATTGAATAATGACAAATATAATGATTTTTCGAGGATGGCCACTCCAGGGAAAACTCAGTATTGTCAATCACCAAGGATGTTAAAGCTCTTCAAACCAGTTGTAAAAAAATGATTTTCTTTCTTTCTTTTTCTCCTCAGTCAGTCATTGGTTATTAAGTAGAGTCATTATTCATCAACGATGGCCAGTCAAGAAACGGCTGTATCCGCTTTATTAAACCAGTTGCAAAAAGTTGGAGAGCGTGACGTCACCAGGACGTCGCACATGTCCCGTATGTACATAGGGTAATGTCATTAAACAACACAATATGATTTTTCCAAATATGCTGTGCTTTTATTGACTTCCGGTGACCTCATTCACACTGCCACAAATGCGAGGGACCTGGGGAGCATTTTGGGGGTTGACGCATGCGCAGTAGGTCAATGGCTCAAGTGGAAAATGACGTCACAATTATCCAAATTAGGTCACGTGACAACACTAAACAATAGATCTATTGTCTTTGCTGCTCTCTGATTGGTTACATCCTAGTCTAGCCCCTGTTATTACTGAGCGGGTGTGCGGAAGGCAACAAAACAAGTTTAAGACACAAACAAGGAATTTTACACGAAAAAGAAGATAAGAAAGCGACCATTGTTTAAAAAGTACACGCTTTAGGGAGCGCACAAAATGGCACATAGCAAGTAACAACCGACATTGGTTACAATATCGCAAATTATATTCGAGTTTTGAGAAGCTACGGGACAGCTCTTGTTTTTAACGTTGCACATGGTAAATAAAACCAAACAAAACAAAATGAAAAACGCCTTTCAGAGCACAAATCCAGCCAATAAATCCTTGCGGCAGCTGCAATTTTCAGTAGGATGAGAGCCTGGGGACGAGGTGCACTTCCAATAAACAAAATGTCCTTGCCCAGTTCATTTGGGCGCAGATTTGTGTTGTACGTGGAACCGTGTCATTGACGAGTAAGGGTGATGGGGCCCGCAACTTTGACATCGCAAGATGGGGAACAATTACCTCATTTATGCCAGCAGGACAGCGGGATATTACAAGTTGGTACGCGAGTTATTGATGTTTTACTCTTTCACTTCTAAGAGTATACTGACAAAATCAAAATGTTATAAACAAAGAGCTCGAAATTTCACTAGGATTTCGTACCAATACTGAAAACAAATAGTACCATGTCAAAGTGCTCATAAAAGGGTTTCGTCCAGGGGGTCAAGACTTGGAACTTAATTTTTCTAAATACAGTAAACACACACTAATACTACTGATCTGCCGGATAACCTCAGTGACTCTATTTCATGTTATCAAAGCGCTTCTCAGAGCACAACTCCAGCCCATAAGTCCTTGCGGTAGCTGCAATTTTCAGTAGGATGAGAGCCTGGGGACGAGGTGCACTTCCAATAAACAAAATGTCCTGGCTCAGTTCATTTGCGCTGAACACAGATTTGTGTTGTACGTGGAACCGTGTCATTGCAGAGTAAGGGTGATGGGGAAAAAGAAAAAGAAGATAAGAAAGGGACAATTGTTTAAAAGTACACGCTTTAGGGTGCGCACAAGATGGCACATAGTAAGTTATGACTGACTCTGGTTCGAATATTGCATCTGTGTGCTTATAATATTGCAAATTATATTCACGTTTTGAGAAGCTACAGGACAGCTCTTGTTTTTAACGTGGCACATGGTAAATAAAACCAAACAAAACAAAATGAAAAACGCCTCTCAGAGCACAAATCCAGCCCATACGACCTTGCGGCAGCTGTAATTTTCAGTAGGATGAGAGCCTGGGGACGAGGTGCACTTCCAATAAACAAAATGTCCTAGCCCAGTTCATTTGGGCGCAGATTTGTGTTGTACGTGGAACCGTGTCATTGCAGAGTAAGGGTGATGGGGCCTGCAACATTGATATCCTAAGATGGGGAACAATTACCTCATTTATGCCAGCAGGACAGCCGGATATTACAAGTTGGTAAGCGAGTTATTGATGTTTTACTCTTTCACTTCTAAGAGTGTACGAACAAAATCAAAATGTTAATAACAAAGAGCTCGAAATTTCACTAGGATTTCGTCCAATAATGAAAACACATAGTACCATGTGAAAGTGCTCATAAAGGGGTTTCGTCCAGGGGCTCAAGACTGGGAACAGAGCAAGTGAGATTTTGTGTTGAAGGGGCTTTGAGCGACTTACACGCCGCAGGCAACCGTTATCATGTGGACTGTATGACAACTTTTACGTCCCTTAAATCCATAGCTGCAGGCCAAAACGCCAGTAAGATTATCATTAAGTATTACGGTTTTTTCAGGCTTTTTTTATGCCATCTTGGCTGATGACACGACTGATATATAGCCGTTCTGGAACAGCTTATTTTGTATGTGAGATATCTTTCAGGTAAAGGAACAACTGAAGGTTCATTTCTTGGAACATTTGAGCTATCAAACTGCAAAGCCCAGACAACAACTGATAGGATTTGTTCTGTGTGAAATGACCTAGACTTATCAATGAATGAAAGAGCAAGCACTATGACTGGTAGCAGAAATGGCAGCCAAACTGAGGGGGATAGTTCCATGGCTGGTAAATAATCATTGTGTGGCAAACAGGCTTACTCTTGCCTGTTCACAGGCTCCTGATGCAATTCCATACATGAAGAAATTCTAATATATTGTTTCTCAAATGTATCGATCTTTATGACTACTCAGCAGTCAGAACAGTAGGACTTGAGGAAATCCAGAATATTTTTGGAGCACTTGATTTGAAGCTGAAAAAGAGCCAGTGACACACTATATTTTTTTTAAGAGAAACAACGGACAACACTCAAAATTTGGGCCTTTCACGATCTGAATCTTGAGTGTACACTCTTCAGTAAGTTGCAATTTTTTATAGAGTTTGTCAAGAGAGCGAGTGCGAGTAACAAGACAGGAAAAGGAATTTTACACGAAAAAGAAGACGACAAAGCGACAACTGTTTAAAAAGTACCCGCTTTCGGGAGCGCACAAGATGGCACAAATAAGTAATGACTGACTCTGGTTAGAATATCGCATATGTATGCTTATATTGCAAATTATCTTGGAGTTTTGAGAAGCTACAGGACAGCTCTTGTTTTTAACTTGGTGCATGGTAAATAAAAACAAACAAAACAAAATGAAAAACGCCTCTCAGAGCACAAATCCAGCCCATAAGTCCTTGCAGCAGCT
>NC_133210.1:5745020-5842520 GCF_958299795.1 Porites lutea
ACAGCCTGCCATTAGTCCTGATTATCCACAGGCTTAAAGAACATCTGTACGAAGCAGGAGTGCCGCGGGTACCACAAGTAAGCCCACCGTTTTAACTCCCAGCAGAGAAGAACCAGCACGTTTAAGCCGCACCTTGTTCGGGCGTTGACTGTTTTAAGCCGCACCTTGTTCGGGCGTTGACCCGAAGACGATCTTGCACTTTCTAAACCTCCTTACAGACCATTCAAGTAGAAGCAGGCGCTTGTGCGTCGAAGAAACACAGAAAGGAAAGGACGACCCAAGAAAGGAATACTGAAAGACCCAAGCCAGGAAATTGTAAGCGAACATTATGATTCAATTATTCCAGTATCTCGGATGTATCGTTAGTTTCGCGTATTATTAGCTTTTGTTTAACACAAAACCAAAAAAATATATATATATACATATCGCTACTTAATCTAGTAATGCCTCATGAACATGAGCAAAATTATAATCTCCCTAAAATGTTGCTCATGTTATTTCACTGCTAGACGTCTAGCTGCTGCAAAAGTACTTGGGCTTGAATTTATCAGGCAAAATTTTGAACGACTGAGATGGACCTTGACCAAAAGCGTAAGCAAGTTAAAAGCAAAGCCCTTTAGAGTTGCCGTAATTCATACACAGGAAACATCAATATTTTTAACAAAGCAACTGTATTTGTTACCTTTAAGATGGTTTGATTTTTGCTAAGACAAACGGTGCATGAGTGGGATTTCACTTCCTTCCTTTTGTGAGCCTCCTTACTTCCTCTTCCACTAGTGTTAAGAAATTGACGCACCAAAACTTCATAAATGAAAAACATTCCGGAGCTGAGTTCAAAATGGGATGATTGCTCAACTTTTTTTACCTCTATTTTTTTTAAAGTATTAGCGTAACGGACAGCAAAATGAGCTTGGCCAATGGAGGTTACAATTCCGTGTCACCATTTAAATAGGGTTAATCTCCGGCTGCAGACATTCAAGGAAATTTGTTATCCCTTAATTAGCGATTTGAAACACCACACTTACATTTGATTTTATGATTGCTTAATCATGATATTATGTTGTCTTGACTTACTGCACAGTCCTCACATACAGTAACTTCAAGACCATTCAAGTAAAACAACAATTTAATTATTTCTTTAAGTGAGATTTTGATCATTAGAGGTCAATGCGTCATGTTGTTCATTATTATGACATTGATCTTCGTCGACCTAACAGCCTGCCATTAGTCCTGATTATCCACAGGCTTACAGAACATCTGTACGAAGCAGGAGTGCCGCGGGTACCACAAGTTAGCCCACCGTTTTAACTCCCAGCAGAGAAGAACCAGCGCGTTTAAGCCGCACCTTGTTCGGGCGTTGACCCGAAGACGATCTGGCACTTTCTAAACCTCCTTACAGACCATTCAAGTAGAAGCAGGCGCTTGTGCGTCGAAGAAACACTCAGAAAGGAAAGGACGACCCAAGAAAGGAATACTGAGAGACCCAAGCCAGGAAATTGTAAGCGAACGTTATGATTCAATTATTCCAGTATCTCGGATGTATCGTTAGTTTCGCGTATTATTAGCTTTTGTTTAACACCAACAATTAAACCTTTCCTTTCAAACTGGTCACAACTTGTCCCCAGACACTAAAGCAGATCACTTGTCTTGCAATTTGGCCTCATGATGAAAGGATAAAGACAACAGCATCACATACCGAGACCTCAAATGGGCAGCCAACAACATAACCAGATACAGGACAAATGGGCTATATTCCGGTTTGCACGTGGTTGGATAAGGTAATTGAAATCCAAAATACATTTTTTTCATTTGCACCAAGCAAAACTGCAACATGTTTAAATGAATAGTGGTATGTTTTAAGCCATACTCCACGCTGTGGATCCACAAAACAACCATACCCAGGCATTCAGGATTGACAAAAGTGACACCTTTTTATTTGCCAGCCACTATCATATCATTCATTAAGTTCTTCTTATTCATTATGCTTCTCAAATCTATAATTTTGTTTTTCAAAGTCTATAATAAACCAAAAGAGTTAAGGGGGTGACAACCGGGCAGCGATAATACATCAGTCTAGTATTTAATGGCTGTTTAAGGATGCAATAAATAGAAAGAGCAACAAAAAGTTTTGTACAAACGTAGGACTGATGATCTATGGCTTGTTGCAGGTCATCAAGTTGCCACAAAATGAACCAGAGTGTCTGTCAGCTTTGTAGAAGACAGGCTCTTTTCCTAAGCAGCAGCCATCAATTTCAACCAACAAAGTGAACAATCCTTGCAAAGATTAAGCTATTTTTACTTAAGCCAACTGACCCATTAGAGAGATTGCTTTTTTTTAAGAGAGAGATTACAATAATATTATTGTATTGAACCTTACGCAAGATGTTTGTCACCTTGAATTTACCATATTTAGTGATAATCATAATTTTAATGATTTTAGGTTGTTGTTATTGTTTTATATTTCTAAATGTTTTGTGTTAATTGCGCATTGTGGTTACATGTACATGACCAAATAGTCTTTCCCCTTCTTTATCCTTTGTTCTATTTAATTCAATTGTTATCTCACTACATTTGTCTATCTAAAGAGTCAAATTTTAAAATTGTGATAATTTATTCATCATTTATAATCATGTAAACTATTTTGAAATAAATAAATTTCTCATGTGACCAGTACACATTCCGACATCAATTATGGAGCTCAATGGGGTTTTTCTAGAATGACAATTCCATTTTTTTCTGCATGGACTGTCAATCCAACGATTAGCTATTGCTATTTTTCGATAGTGTAAGACTTGTTGGTAATAAAGATAATGGTGAAAAATGAATTTGTAAACTTGAAAATTTCCCCTGCCTGAAACAACAAATTTAAACTGCACTTAAGACAAACTTAATGTCCTGGCTTGTTTTCAGATAAAATATTGGTCACATTTGTAGAAGTTTCATTAAATTGACCCCAGGAAAATAATTCCCTAATAAAATGAAATCATTATTAATGAGCTCTCTTTCTTACACTGCAGGTAAAGTCTGCTCTAGATCTGTAAGAGATGGCCCAACACCAAATTAAATTGTCAGAAAATAATCATGAAGTTGTGTCAGACAAGTAGTTTAGTTAAAAGAACAGTATGTTCTTTACATTAATGTGTAATGTAGTGGGAGAACTTGAGTAATGATAAATGCACAGACATGTATGCGCGTATTGTCTGTTTTCAATAGATATAATTATAGAGGATATTACATGGTCGCATGGAGACACGTACTGTATCAAGTGATTTACAAATAGGCAACAAAATAAAAGTCCCTAACTCTTACTTCTGACTGCATAAATACTTGTTACTGCAATGCAATGAAATTTTATGAGCACATCAATACTCCAGTCTAACAGTTCCTAAACTTACTGGCTTAATGGGTAAAGATGTGTCAAAGATTTTCCTCTCCTTCTAAACTCTGAATGATACGATGTATTGAAAATGGCACTAATTATTACCAGGAAAGCTCACGATACTGCTCATGACAACAGAAACTGTGATTGGTTAATCTACCAATTGCATGGGTTGTGATGCTTCTTTAGAACATTGAGATTACTCGGCCATGACTGAAGTGTGAATAAAAGATGTAATTTTTATTTTATGGTATTAAAACAAAAATAGACATTTAGAGAATGAAGAATGTGCTTGTACTTACAATCGTAAAATCTTTCTAAGAAAACAGTGTGAAAACTCTCAGATGTTTGAAGTGAAGTAATGATGTGGGAATTGGCAGGTATGCATTAAAATGTATTGTCTGTTTTTGATAGATATACATTGTATTTGAATAATTATTTTGTCCTATATTTACTAGAGCAAACAGCAAAAAACGCCACTGTCAAAAAAAACTCAACGATACAAGTCTCTGAGTTAGTGATGCAATGTATTGAGAGTTGCACTAATAATCACTACTAGGAAAAATGCACGACACTGCTCATAACAACAGAAACTGATTGGTTAATCCATTGACCGCCTGGGTTCTGATTTGCTACTTTAGAACATTGAGATTACTCAGCCATAAAGTGTGAGCAAATGATTTAAGGGACAAATTCGAGGCGTGATTGTAATTCAAATACAAGTGGCATTAAAATGAAATGACTAAACATTTTTTGCGGAAATCTTAGCTAAATGCCGCCAAGGCAGCCTTGCTACAAAAGGTTAAACAAGGGGTTACAATAATATAATATATTATGAGAAATTTCTGTTCCGTAATTATAGAATAAAAAAAATGTAATTTAAACGTTTTCTCAAAAAGATTTCGGGATTGTAAGTAGCAAGCTCATTCTTTGGTCTAAAACTAAATGTTTATTTCGTTTACCATTGATTTCGTCCAAAGTAGTGTTAAGCATATTCATACTTCAGATCCAAGCATCACTTCCTTTAAATTCGTCACATCAACTGCTTGCATTTTTTTACCCATCTTGTAAGACAAGACTCTAGCAAGACCAGTCTCTTGTCTCTCAAGACAAGACTCGAGGCAAGACACTCGTCTCGCGAGACAAGAGGGTGGTAACTTACTTTGAGCAGTACTGACAGTACGAAAATATACAATAACAAGTAAAAATATCTTACCATTAATTTTCTACTTGACTCCAGTGCACAGAGAAAATAGCCAATAACATTGTTAAACCAAAACATTGTAGTGGAAAGTTATGCATAATGCAAAAAAACAAACTCCGCAAAAAGTTCAAAGACCATGACTTCCACTCGCCATCCCTGCTGATAAAAACAAGGAACATTTACACATATAATAAACTTTAAAATTTTTAATAAACAATAGTAATTTCGCCAGAAAATTTGTCTATTTGATGTAACATACAAGAAGGAGCAATACAAATTTATTTTGTCTTCAATATATAAGCAAAAGGGGACGCAAGTCGTTCAAAACTATTAAGCAAAGTCCTAGGAATTTTCTACAACTTTTACTTTGTGAGGCTGTCAAATTACACCAATGAGTTTTTAACTACAGGGGAACCCTGTTAATATGGTTACCAATTCAAAAAACGGCCACATTAATATCGCAGCAGGCTCAAATTTCACGACTTGAGGGCCGTAATAACAAATACACTATACAGTGAATTTGCATTTCTTGAACAACAGACTGTTCTCATTAATAAACAACCGGAATGTAGATATCGCAAATACAGTAACTGAAAAGAAAAAAACTACTTAAAATTTCCCTTTGGCGCATAAAATTTGTAAAATTTGGCTATAAAATAGCAAGAAGTGCACTTATGAGCATTGTAGTCTAAAAACAGTACAAGAAACAGGCTAAGAGAACTAGGCCAATGAAATTGACATGTCACAGGTATTTTCATTTTCTAAATTACAAACAAGTGGCTGTATTAACAGGGTGTTATACTACTGCATGGGAAATTTCTGCAATTTGATTGGCTTAGAGCAGTGGTATTTCAGCTTAATTTGAAATACCTACATGTGAAAATTACAAACCTTTTGTGGGTAGTAGTATAAGCAAATAATAGCATGATTTGTACGTGATATTTGGGATAAATACCACTTGTGAAACATTGTCTCAAATTTCACTCGCCTTTACATTTAACAATTTCAAAATATCACTCATGGTATTTATGCCAAATATCACCACAAATCATGCTATTACCCATACAAATTATAAGAGATTCTCCTCTTTGAAATTTTAACATGTAGCCGTTGGCCATATTAAAGAGTGATCGCATTATCACATTTTTTTATAAGAATAGTTTTGCCATTTCACTGGGCCGAAAAAAGTGGCGGTTATAATGAGGTGACCGTATTACCAAGGTGGCTGTAAGGCAGGGTTCCACTGTAATTTGCATATTGAAACTCATCACCTTGGCATAAGCGAGGTTGTCAGTTTACCAACAACAGTGCATAATATTAAACTTATATCAGGGGCAGCCAACAACTGTTCTCTGTAAATATCAGTTTGGAGAAGCAAAAATTGCCTAGAAGTATTATTTTTTCTACAGTTTAGGGAAGGCTAAAAATTTCTACAGTGCAGGCCAGAATTAAGCAGATATTGCAGACGCGAAACTGACGCAATAGATGTGTCAGCTGGGATGAGTATACGTGTCAGCACTAATGAGCGTCTGCGTCAGCTCAGAAGCGACAGGAAGGAAAAGATTTTTCTTTTGTTATTCACTGTGACAGCTTTGCTTTGTGGTGCATTGTTGTAAAAAACAACACAAACTCTCAGTTTCCAACTTTGGTTTGAAGAAGTTTGATAGTCGCTCATTCTAAGGAACTTTTCATGAGGGACTTAAGCCATGATTAATCGAGCTAAATTTAGTGACGTGCAGGGTTTCATTTGTAAAATCGCTCAGAATCCTGCTTTTATATGTAATTGCAATTCTAGGTTCATACACCTAAAGAAACAAGCCATTCTGCAGCAACAAAATCAGAACAAATGAACATGTGGGCTTTAGGTAAGACTAACGTTAGAGTGTAAGAACAAATCGTTATTCGAGGCTGGGTGCTTATTAACTTTTTCTGCCTTTAGGACGGGCACTTATTCGCGGTTGGGTGCTAATTCAAATAAATACAGTAATTATTGGCTCTATGATATAGAAGGCAATATGAAAGAAGCTTATCACTGCCTGATTGGTTTCATAGGGAAGCTTATAGCAAAGTCAAAAAGTTCAAGCAATGGGTTTTAACAACCAATTACTCTGCACGCGTAAGATGACGCACGCTTTTTGGTCAAATTTCTCTGCCATCACTGCATGAATAAGACATAATATTTCCTTATGGGAAGTTTTTCTTAAGGACGTAAGCAAGCAACGATATACTTTTCTTTTTCTCTAAACTTTGATTGAATTCATTAAAAATAGTGGGGATTCACAGCTGTTGCATCGTAACTGCACGCCACACAACCACATCGCTAGACATTTTGAATTGACATGCGCAGTGAGAGGTGACACTTTCAGACACTTAGAAAATATCAAGGCAATTTTCATTACGGAAAGATCAAAAATTGAAAAAAACTGTCCTAAAGGTATCTGTATTTGCCGACACCCTATCAATTCTATTAGTATTTTTGTTTAACTAAATGAATCTGACTGTAAAGGATTATGTATGGCTGTCAGCAATAAAACACTAAACAGAGCCCAGTTAGTGTTCCAGTTTGCGTCTAAGTTCGTCAGGGAGTTGAAGATGCTGACTTTCGGGTCCAGTTACATTTTGCCCTTCCCAATTAAAATTTCTTTCCGTTTTTAACTTTGAAAACACCGTAAATTTCAGTATGGACTCCACGGCTAAATTTCCTGATATTCACTTTGCAATATCTCCATGAAGAATCATCCAAATTTCATGCAAAACCTAATTTCTTGCATTTTGAACACATTTCAGAACAACTGACAGTATTTTCGTTTAGCCGCCACTTTTTGACTGTAAACACGGTCGTGTATGTGCATCGTGATAATGCGGTGTATGACATTTGCAGACTGCAGACCGCAGACTGCAGACTGCAGACCACAGATTACAGATTGAAAATTAAAAGACACCAAAAATCTTCCTAATAAAGGTGACACCATCAAAAATATAACATCGTGTGAAAGTGAGAAAGTAGTCAAGTTGGCCTCATTTCCAAGATGCAGTCTGCAGTCTGCAAATGTCATGCACCGGTGATAATGAGCCCGTACAAGGCCGGATTTGAAAGGGGCTTAAAACAATAAAGAAAACATCTTCACGTAATTGACACGAAAGACTTGGTTCGAGATTTCTGGCGATGAAACTGTTGTTCTTTACACAAAAAAACTCATTTTGCTTTTGAAGTTTAAATGATGCCTACAGAAAATGTACAGGAATTTAGATCAGATGGTGCATGGAACATTTCTTTTTTTGTGTACAGTTTGTATGTCGGCTTACAAAGTGGCCGGACCAATTAAGAAACCACTGGCTAGTGGCCTTCAAACGAAGCAGCATTTTCCATGATGAAGGATTTTCGGCAAAGCTTAGAAGATGTCGGTTTGCCACAACTTACAGGCCAAAATTTTAGCTCACTACTCTTCTTCTAAGATAAGGAAAACTCATTTACGTCTTTTTCGTCCGGACCAAGGACCACGTGCTGTACTCGAGGTAGCCTAAAAAGTGTTTTTATGCCGTCGTTGCGTGTTCCTTTTCCGTGGGCAAAACGTTCGAATTATTTTCCCTCTGCGACAAACATGCTTCCTTTTTAACCATACGGCGAAAATGTACACATACTATGTAAGCGTATGAATAAAATATATTTCTTACCTGCACATAAACTTCCTGCCTTCACAGCCGCGCCATTCGGAACCTCAAAATTCGCGACTGAAATTAAAGACGATTACACAACTCAGAGCAATACATTTTTATCTTGCGAAGAATAAACGAAACGCGCCTCGAGTCAACGAAAAACTTCACAAAATAAGCCTATCTTGAGCTCTCTTACCAGCTACACTTTGTTGCTCGACGTCCTTAGCGACATTTTGAACCAAACTATCCACGAACGGCGTGGACAAGAGGTAAACTTCAAGCCATCAACCCTTCCCCTTCTTCCTCGACCATTATCATTCGATGCAAAGTGTTCTTCCTTTTGATTGGCCGAAAGCCCTCCACGTGATCGGCAATAATACAATAACTGCCTACAAATCTCTCGTTTCCAGAGGCCGCGATCCTTTTGACGGAAATAGGCTCTGGGGACGAGATTGCCTTCAAGAGTGCCTGTAAAAAGAGTGCCTTAAAAGAGTTCCTACAAATAATGGTCTGCTAATGCGCAATGTTGTCCAGCTGTGTAAGTGTTTGGCTTGTGTGTAGTAGTTTAACAGCTTCATGGCCTAATGCGTAAACGAAACCTAGCCTACGGGTCTCCGTTTTTCCTTTGTCGGGGGGAGGGTGCGGCTACACGTAGCCTAGGAGTAGTCAATCGCTAAAAATCGGTATCTATTTATCAATCGAAAAAAACGATAAAAATCGGTAAATCAGATTTGATTGATATCGATTGTATCAATCAATCGGTAGAAATCGATGACACACTTGTTTCGTTTATCGATTTATCTAGATTTTACGTCCTCTTTTTCCGGACAAAATATTCCAAACGAAAATTCGGGTCCCATTTCTTCAAAGCTATCGTTGATACCAGTTTCAGGAAGTGTTTTGATGTTTTTGTACATTAACTACACGCGATTCCGGGACGAAATTTACCAGTCTTACCAATTGCACCACTATCCCGCCCCGGAGTAGTCTGTACTGTATACAGACGCCACCTCCCCTCAAAAAGATAAGGGGGGGGAGTGTCTGTACACAGGCTACCGGGGGGCACTTCCATATAAAAGTGACGGGAATGCTCGGGCAGTATTAAAAAAAAAAAACGGATACGTGGATTGGGCCTTATTAGGCAGCTTAACTTAAGCAACGAGTACGGCGACGTTAACGAAAAAAACAATAGGTTTAGCTTGGCACTGAAACAGACTTTGCACGTACATCACGCTTTTTTGTACATTTCTTTGCCGTTACTGCACGACTACGACGTGAAAAAACCTAATTTAACTTTTTCTGGAGGACGTGAACACAAAACAGCGACTTTCTTTTTCTTTTCCGAACTTCGATATAGCTTTTAGAATTCAACTCCAGAAGAAAATTGCCAACATTCGACCGAAATTGAACAAGATGGAATAAGCCGACGTTTTCGACGCCGTAGGCGTCGTCGTTGCTTAAGCTCCCCATTGCACAATAATACCCGCGAAAAAACAGCGTTTGTTCGACACTGCCCTGAGAAAATCCACACAATCATACTTGCCCCTACATCCCGTTTGATAAAACGGCTCAGTTTTTATGTCAGTCATGTAGACTCAATAAATCATATCAAGAAGCAAGACCATGGTCAGTGATTAGTGGCATAAAATCCGAAATGGTGAAGGGCAAACAAATAGAAGCCTTTAGACTAAGGCCTGTTTCAAACGTCGTGCTACTGCCGTGCTAAGCTGGCTCGACGGTAGCTCGACTGCAGCACGACCCTAGCACGACTTGATTTCAGACGTCGAATTTAATACAATATAATAGAACAGCTGTTGCCGAAAACAAAATTCAATAATAAAGAAACGGTTCAGCAAACTTTTAAATGCATTCTAATGCATTTGTAATTTTTGAATTGAGTTCGGCACGGCGGTAGCACGACGTTTGAAACCAAGTCGAGCTGCTGCCGTGTAGCACGGCAAGGCTTGCGCCGTTCAACATGGCAGTAGCACGACTTGGTTTCAAACGTCGCGCTACTGCCGTGCTAAAGGCGAAGTTAATTCGATCAATTGAGTACGGCACGGCAGTAGCACGACGTTTGAAACAGGCCTAAGTTAAGATCGTCTGTTGGGTCAGACGTCAAACTTAGGACACGTCGAACAAACTCATAAACTGAATCTCACCTAAAAGCAATTTTATATTAACTGTATATGTCATAATTTTTTTCCCGAGCAAGGCTAATATGCCTCATCAACGTGTTATCCAGGCCCATTCAGACACGTCAGACGAAACTTAAGTGGGCTAGACGTCGAACTTTTCATGAACTTAACTTACTATGTTTGGTTCGTCTTAGAGCGGTTTTCACTTGACTGTCGAAAGGGATTGGTTTTGGTTTTGGTTTTGGTTTTACTACGCCCTTTGGTTGGCTAGTGTATTTACTTTGGTTTTGGTTTTACGACAGTCAAGTGAAAACCGCTCTATGAAAAGTTCTGCGTTTGGCTTAGGCCTGAAAGGTTGTTTTTGTCATCCCCATTCAAATCACGTTGCTTTTTTAAAATCTAGCAAAGACCTGAATCGGGTTATGTAATCCTCGCGTGAAAGGGAAACTTGCTTTCTTTCACGCTTTTTCGACTCAGAAAAGGCGTCCAACTTTGCACATACAATTCAGCCGGGAAATAACTTTGTATATTACCTGGCATAATTTAATCCGGTTATGTAATCCTTGCGTTTAGAAAACAATGCACTTTAGCTATTACTCTTTTTCACATATACAATTACAATAGGCGGCCAGTACTGCCGAAGATTATTCATGGAAATGGCAAATACCTTTGCATGAAAAAAAATATTTTAATTGTTTTATCTCCGATGGCGTCCTTTAAATACCCAGCTAGCCAAACTTCCAACATAAAATTCATAGATCACATTTGGCAAATTCTGGAGCGGAGCTTTCCTAATTAGTGAGTATAATTCTTTTGAGTTTTATTTGACAATATCTTGTCTTGGTCTTGGTCTTGGTCTTCTTAGACTTCTGAGTCTGTTTGAAATGTTTTTGAAAAAACATCCAGGCATGAACTGAAGGAATTTCAAAGCAAAACGTAGCTCTGAAATAGTTCCTGTAACTTTAAATTGTTCCTACCTGGCAATTCCTGTCTTTAAGTGAGCTGCTCACTGCAGCAGGAGCAAAGTAAACAAACGCTTTTTAAGTTTAGTTGTCTAACTTCAGTATCCAATTATATTTCTTTTCAGTTTTAGTTTTTCCTGGACGATGTCTGCGTTAAACGCCATTTTACTCGTTGGCATTATCTTTGCTGCCACGCGGGCTCAGGGAAGCGGTAAGTGTAAAAATTACGGAGAAAACAACTGTTGTTAAAAAAAATACGAAGCAAAGGGCTTACTTAATCATCTCGAAAAACGTTTGTATTGTGAGCTTGAGGTCTAGATCTTGTTTTGACCCCGTGTTAAATAACTGGAGGTCCTCTGATAACATAAATGTAGTTATAGCTTAAATGAAAACTTGCAAAAGATGATACTTCCATCCCCAAACCGGCTTGTCGTTGTTTACTTTAGTTCAACGGAGAGTCTAATCCATGAAAATTCTTGACCGCCGTATAACTTGCCATAAACCCTTAAAGGTAAACTGTAAGCCACGGATAAATGTCCAACAGTTTTATTTTGCAGCATTTGGAACCTAACGCGTAATCTAGGACATTTCTTCAGCATAGTTTAGCAAACAAACAACAACTGCTTCTTGTAGTACAGGGGCGTATCCAGCCCAGAGAACTGGAAATGAAAGTCAGCCAGGCCCACAAATAGACGAAAAGCTGGCTCTCGCCCCTGTAAGACAACCAAAACCACGGTTAAGTTTTCTAACATGTGAATTCATTTTTCAGAGCCTCCTTGTGACGGTAACGGTCGTACCTGCTACTACATAAATGACCCCTGTCCACTTGGAACTAATGATTGCTCCAGTCAGTACAGTTGTGCAGTGCAAACCAACAAATGCTGCTGCCCCGGTACGGTCAATATCACTATTATCTACTGTCAAATATTGGGTATTAACCAATTATCAGGCCAACTGTCACTATAAAGATTACTGCTAAGATGCTCAATATTGTTTTCCTTTTAGTGTGTTTGTTGTTGTTATTGTTCAGTGTTGTTGCAAAGATATAACTTGGAGAATGTTTTCGGGAGCGGTATGCAGATGAAGGGAGGCTTCGTGCTGCGTGTGCTCCGAATGTGATTAAGTTCAACGAACTGCCGTGAGACATAGCCGAGTCTCAGCACAGCCGTTTTTGGTGTCGTCACGCAACGCTCCTGCAGCCGTTTGTGGGGAGGAGCGTTGCGTGACGACACTAAAAACGGCTGTGTAGCAGACTATGAGACTAGCAGCCATTTTGGCAAGGTGTAATGTAGTAACCCATAATTTTAATTAGGTCCTTTTCTGTTACAGGCTGCCCACCGGACTGGGTTGAAGAGGGATCCAATTGCTATCGAGCCATTCCAGATCTCCAGAAAGCCATTGATGCTCGAAACGAGTGTAAAAAATTGGGAGCTGACCTGCCTGTCATCAGATCAACCGAAGAAAACACTTTCTTTTTAAAGCTGACAGAGGATCGGGGTGAAACTTGGCTTGGAATGTATGCTGAGATGAACAATGATTTTCACTGGGTTGACGGCACCTCTGTGGCTGACACGTTTTCCGCATGGGCTCCAGGCGAACCAAACTATCCCGCTGACGAACACTGTGCTTATATGTACGTTGACAACTTCAACGACAGAAAAGGAAAATGGAATAATCACATTTGTGATGCAAAGCACTATGTTGTTTGTCAGAAACGTAAATAAAGTGTCAGCACCCTTTTTAAAGTCATTGCTGACGGGCAACGAGGAAATGGTATTGATTATGACTAGTATAATTACACTGTACCAGGTGGAAAATATTCGAGTCAGTATAAAACTTCAATAAACGTGTTGGAATACCGATATGATGTTATTCTTACCCTAAATAGAATCACAGCCAAATAGTTATACTTTGCATGACTGAGACAGAGGAGTTGCCCCGGGGGGGAATACTGTAATATGGGCTATATAGGTATGCACCGCTGTGAAGGGTATATGTTTTTTAAGCAGTTTACTCTGGGATAGCTAGGGTATATAAATCAGAGAGTTTGGGTCTATTCTCTAGAAAACTGATCAATTAGTTGAAGATCTTAGTCCAGACTAGAGAAATCAGGAATTGGGGGGGATTTGGGAGAGTTTACTTTCGTATAGGGTAAAAAATTCAGCTGAACTAGCTCTGGTATAGGCTGAGGGTTCCAAGGTCCCGACGGTACAACCCGCCCAAAAATTCCTCAAGTCCCCCCCTGAGATGATTACACGTAGTTAGGACCCGTGGACAAAGCAGCAGAATCGTGCTAAACTCGAGTCCTTTATCCTCATCCGAGTTCCTTGTTTTATCTATTTTCCTCTTTTCCAACAGCCACTCATGAAAGGGAGACTTTTCAAGAGACCATTCAGGTTAATCTATACCTTTCAAAAAACGCGCTCTTATCCATACCAAATTTTCAAGCAGACAAATAAACAAACTCAACGGCGATTTCTTGTTTTGGCAGCTTTTATCATTTGTTTGCCCCCTGAGAAACCACTTGACATTGGTTTTTTCGCATCAGTCCTTTAGCGTGTGCAAAGATGGCGGGTATCGTGAATAAGGTCTATTCGCCGAGATGACGGCCTGGACGGAACTACCCATAGTCGATCCTGACCAACGGGCGCCTACTAAACAATGAGCGCAAGGTGTCCCCACGACTTAAAACGACGGGTTTAACAAATAGAAATTTATTCCAAGAATTCAATTCGAGAAGTAGGAAAAAACACTCAACTATCTTTCTACCCATTCGTTTCCTAGCCTCTGACTGCGTGTTTTACAACGAAACACAGCAAGCTAATTATAAGGAGTTGGAATTAGGATCACCGCTAATTCTTTATTGTCAGTCTGTAGACCAGTGAACGGCGCCGTGAATACCGCAGAATATTTCTCTTTTGTTTTTCAGGACTTTGAAGAAATCCAGGTCGACGTGAAAGACGGCTTTATTTAAATCGAGGCCGTAACAATTAGGTTGCCATTCCTGGCTTTGGAAGAGCTCCATTCGTTGATATGGGATAAACATTCAAAGTATTCATTAAAGAATGGACTTTAACAAAGGCAACCGAAATCCACTTTTACTCATGGATATTGAATATCCATGAGTATCCAAATTGGTAATTCCCGCTCATGCAAATAGAACTCATTTTCAAACATTAGATTTAAGTGGAGAATTTCTCAAAATAGGAAATGAGAAGACACAGGAGCTGGCGGACCGACGCCGCCAAAAACAGTCCAAAACAATTCTTATTGTGATAGATGTATATGAAATAAATCATAAAAGAACTGCGGAAATGAAATCAAATGAAGAATTTCCACGCAGTGGAACATAATTTATGCAATTGCGTAAGAAGTCTGAAAAAAAATTCAGGACTTTAAAGGGTTTGATACCGGTGTGATGCTCTAACCAACTGAGCTAAGAAGCCACTGATGTTGGGAGTTGGTCTATTATGTGTTCATATTTTCCCGTGAAAGAGATGAACGTGATGGATGTATATGAAATCAATCACATAAGAACTGCGGAGCGATGAAATCAAATGAAGAATGATCCTCGCAGTTGTGAACGCAATTTTGGCACAATTTGAGAGAAATTGGGAGAAATTGTGAACAGAAGAAATAAATAAAGAATGTTCAAAGAGAAATTGTGAACAGAAAAGAGACAAGTAAAAGGAAGACTTGGTCACATGATGCAAATTCACGATTGCGCCGTCTAGTTTGTCGTAAAAGCGATTCTAAATCTCTCTATATTTTCTTAATTATGGGGCAAGGGCACACAGTTCGCCTGCATGTGGACCTCCTTTATAAAGCGGTAGTTTTGCTTTTTGCATCGTTTTGAAAGGGATTAGCTTTGGAGTTGGAATAGCCTGTTTATCACGCGCCTGTTGCGGAGCTTTTTTTCATGGTGAATAAAATATGTAGCCTGCAGGACTAAATAGGTTAACATTTGTACAAGTCATGATCAGATTACTAAACATCACAACCTCATTCACTTATAGAGTCAGCTTGAGCAGATGCATCGAGATGGGTTCCATACAACAAGGTTCCGCTCTGTATATATTTTGTAAATAAAACAGCGTATTTCACGTCAGTTATTAATAAAAAAACTTTTTCATCTTGCCTTTTTCAGACTGAGGATTCAACATAAAGAATAGGACGATTTGCCTTGGAGAAGAAACAAATGTAAATGGATAAATGCGAGGTTGTCAGGTCTGTTTCACAAATGTCTTGGAAGAAATTAACGGTGGCTGTCTTTCTTTTTAAATAATTTTTACCTTGCTGATTAGAATTACTTTTATTCAAAGTAGCGATAACAAAACTCCCTGATGAATTTACGTGAAAAACTATTAGCCTTCACGTACCTGTTTATTATTTATGTCTTTTGTTTTAGACCAGAAATGGAGAGCACTGCCGTTTTTGGCCGTTTGCCGTCATTGTCAGATTCAGCATCGCCAGTGGACGCTCAGGTGGGTTGATCAAAAAATAACCAAAGAACAACTCTCAAAACTGTCTTTTTATCACTTAGAAAAATCGGACAAAAAGGTAGCTCGAAGCTAGAATAGCAGAATGTTCTTTATTAAGCTTCAGGGCATTCAAGACAACTCATTCCTCTACACTTAGAAACTTCCATCAAGAACTGAAAACGCATGCAGATATATTGATCGTTTAGGAGAAATGTTATGAACTCCTTTAAATGAGAATTTGAGTTAGAAAAGTTGCTTTTCTACAAACAGAGCTCCAATAACTTCATTCAAAATGTAACTAATTAATATTTGATGACCTTTGATGAATTCGGCCAGAAGAAACAGGACCAGTTTTTGAAATTGAGTGTTTAGATGTTTATACTTAATCTACATGTATTTGTGTTAATTTGGTCAACCTTTCTTACCTAGAAGTCGCGTACTGTGATGAGTCTCGGAAAGGCTTACAGCTCCTACTTTTAACAAATTAAACGAAATTAACGTACTTATAATGTATGACCCAGTTGTGAAATGATCGACGAGTTGAAAACTTTAAGCCCCAATTCAAAGGGACCATAGTACTATAAGAGTCTTCAACGCGAGCTCGCCCATTGTCGAAATAGGAGAGGTTGAAATTCCCTTCCTTTTAGAAATCTGACCCCCCTACGAAAAAACGCACTACTTCTACTGAAATTAACCACAACAGCCATTTTCGCCCTAAGCAATATCTACGTCGCCATGATTGCACATTATTTACATATGTTTACTAAATTAATCTCATGCTAAATAAATGTATTTTAAACTATTCTTTCTTGGTATTATGTTGAGTCTTGATGTGCCATCTAAGATGCGATGACGTAATGAAAGCCTTGTCACAGAACTGGCACTGAAATGGCTTTTCCCCGGTGTGTGTCCTTTCGTGCGCCTGAAGAGTTCCATATTGGGTGAAACCTTTGGGACAATACCTAAGTGAATGGAAAGAGAATGGAATAAAGGAGGGAAGGAAAAAAGAAGAATGAATGAATCTAATTGATTTCATTTGACTTCTTTTGAATGCAGCACGCTTTACCCACGAGTAAATGCTTTTATGAGCATGTTGAGAATGCATAGTTTTTGAAATAAAATTTACCAATATCTCGAAAGGATGTTTTAGTTCTTTACTACAAAATTTCAAACCGTGATATCGATAAGAATTACAAAAGTTAGACAAAGGCTAAATCCCTTTATAACTAAGGATTTCTCTGTTTTCACTGGAAAGTTAGTTGACGAAAAAGCGAATTATATAATTTTGCCATGTAGACCGCTCATCGCAACCTCCAATCACGCTCTTATGGACTGGCTTCCACTTTAGAAACAAGAAAAAAAAAATGGAGCCTAAATGCGTCCCGTAATAGACCTTGTCACGGTTTTCGACGCCATCTTGACGAGTAGGCAAACGTGTGAGAAATTACAGTGTTTGTATGAGAATCTAATGTCGAATAATTTCCGTAAAACGCCTGTTCTGAAAAAAAAATCAATTGTAAACTAAAGCTACAAAGCCAAGGATTTTCCGAAAAAATTTTAGGGGGGCGTACCTGTGATTAAATTTCTCCGGAGGCTTGCTTTAGATTTTCCATATATTTGTCTGTAATTTTCCCGGGACTTTCTTACAGACAAATGTATAAAAAATTTTAAAAAGTGGCTCTAGGTCTTCTAGTGCATGTAACGCCCTCAAAAGAGAATCCTTAGGAGTGAAGCTTTAGTTTACAAATCATATCATTTCAGAACAGTCGTACTACGGAAATTATTCGACATTAGATTCTCATACAATCAATGTAATTTCTCAAGCGTTTGCCTACTCGTCAAGATGGCGTCGAAAACCGTGACAAGGTCTATTGTTTCTGGGATCGTGACTGGGAAAGCACTGGTCAGCTGTTGCCATAGTAACAGTCCCAGAAGTCAACTCGGCCCAGTTTCTGGTCATGGTGGCGACTAGAACACCCTGTTCAAGACGCGAAAAGTGAAATTGTATATTACCCTGCCAGGAACCGATTAGTAATCGGCTCTTGAAACTGAAGAAGACTCGAGACCCCGAAAATCATACCTGGTTCTTTCATGGACCGAATAGGGGAGTGTCTCCCACCCTCCTGGGGTGGAGAAGTAAACCTCGTTTTCACATTCGAGTGTTAAGTTACCACTTGAGTACTGAAAACCATACTAGGGAGCTTAAGTAACCACGATGGCAACGACAGCTAAAACGTCACTTTCAAAAAAAAAAATCTTATCCTATTTCATTCAATTTGTCAAATATTGAGGCCGGAATTTTTCTGGAATTATCTCTAAATGACTGTATCTAAGTTCAGACAAAAAAGGCAATTGTTGTCTTGTGTTCACGTCGGTCTTCATAAAACGTGAAACTACTAAGTTTCACTCTTTGGTCGTGCAGTAACGACAAAGAAATGTACAAGAAAGTGTGGTGCAAGTGCAAAGTTGTTGTTTTGCTTAATAAACCCATTGCTTTTTTGCCGTTTGCGTTGCCGTCGCTCCGTCTTTGCTTAAGCTCTCTACTATCTTCCCTAGCACATATCAGGTTAGGCTTATAAGAGAGTTCCCCTCTTCCCCCAGGTTAAGCTGTTACTATACCTACCTGCAACGATAGGGCCTTTCTCCTGTATGCTTGTACATGTGGGTCTGTAGGTTGCGGTACTGGGTAAAGGACTTAGGACAGACCTTGCATTTGTAAGGTTTATCATCACTGTGAATCAGCAAGTGACGTTGTAGATGACCATAGCGGATAAAAGATGCTGAACAGATGTCACATTTAAATGGCTTCTCTCCTGTTGGTAATGAATTAGAAAGTTAATATAAGATAACAAAAAAAGTTACAAAACCTTAAAAATTCTATCACCTATAACTGATTTCCTGTACCTTATTTATAAAGTGATCTAATTGAAATAACTGTGTTCAAAAGAGGATGCGATAGCATAATTAAATAACATATTCACTCGAAAAGTGCGGCCATCAAATAAGCGCCTCACCTTCCCAGCAACTTAACAATGCATACAGCGCTTGTTGATTTTCATTGCTTTTTAACTTTTGCTAGTTCTGATGCGGCTGTTTCGAGAGGGTATTAGACCTTGAGAATAACTTTTGTTACGTTTCTTTGCCTCTTCTCTTCGGTTTTCAACAAAACAAGAGGAAAAGAAAGAAAAGTTCCTGGTACCACGTAAAAAAGAGAAAAGAAAATTTATATATGCGTCCCATCGAGAACAGAGTAACGCATGAGTAAACTTACCTTTATGAATGTACATATGGGTATGCATCTCATCTCTTCTGGTGAAAGCGCGCCCACATTCCCCGCACTTGTATGGTTTCTCGCCAGTATGTAGGCGCACGTGCATCTTGAGAGCACGTGACGTAGTAAAAGCAAACGAGCAGACTTCACAGACGTAAGGCCTCTCTCCTGTATGCATGCGAATGTGCGTTTTCAAGCCGCTGAGCCGAGTAAAATCCTTTGCACACAAGCGACACTTATACTTGTCCCCATCTTTGATGAAAAGCTCCTTAACTTGTTCACGTGCCAGGAACGTGAACATGGCTGAAAAGGGCAAAGTCCCAGGCGTTCTGGAATTGCCCCCCATGTGCGACAGCACGTGCTTCTGAAAGTTTCCAAACCACGTGAATTCACGGTCACACTCTTCGCATTTGTATGGCTTGTTGTTGTTATGGATCAGCAAATGACGTTGAAGATCGCTGGGGCGCGTGAATGACATCACACAGCAGTTGCATTTGAATGGTTTTTCTTTGGGCTTGCCAGAATCTTCAACGCTGGAACTGGACTCGCGTCTAGGAGCATGGAACTCCTCCTCCAGAAAAGAAGTTTGTATAGAGCTTGAGTCGTCGGAGGGCGAATATAAGATGGAGTTTCTAGGATAACTGGACATCTGGTGCTGGAAATCTCTCACTACGCTATGTACTGACTCTACGCTTGCCTCGTACTCTGACATATCCAAAGGCTCCCAGCCTTCCCACTTTTCTTGCGTTAACGGTGAGGATGCAGTGGGCTCATCTTCAAAAGTGGAGATTTTCTCTGGTTTAGCAACTGTTTTTACTGAAAATGAAGTAAAGTAAAACGTGAGAAAAAACAAAAATAGTGAAATGAGGTTTAGACGAGGATGGTCTTGATTTGGTCGTACCGTAAAATTCCGAAAATAAGCCCCTCCATGTATAAGCCCCCCAAACTCGTAACGCAGAAAACCCTCCGTTAAATCGCCCCTCCAAATATAAGCCCCCCGGGGGCTTGTACTTGGAAATTTCCCTCAAATACAAAGTAAAACAAAGCAAAAACGGTAAAATTCCTTCCAACTATAAGGCTAGCTCAATCGATTTTCAAACGCAAATTTCCCTCCGTAGATAAGCCCCTCAAAAAGGGCCTTTGAAAAATATAAGCCCCAGGGCTTATTTTCTGAATTTTACGGTAGTTAATTAAAGTGTAATGGTTAGGAAACCCTTTGTTGTAGGTTTTTATTAGCTTTTTTGGACCTGACCGTGCACAACCTTCAATAGCATTCTTACCATTTTGAAGTTATTGACCAATAGAAACACTGCATTAATTTTTTCAGTCATAAGTTTGTAAACAGAAAACAAAGGATTGTGCATGGTCAGGGAGCTTCCAACATAACCTACAGCACCATTGTTTTCAACTTTGATTTTTGCCGGGTTTCCTAACCAGTCTCCTCTACTAACTATGATTTGGTTAGTGTTGTCAGCTGCAGTTAAGCAAAAAGCATTATATTTCTCAATATGGCGCTTTTTCCTTGATATCTCAGATCTGTAAACTAACTGCACGCTTAAGAATGGACTGAATTTTAACTGACTTAGGTATTTGTTCAGATAATCAAATTTTCTTTTGACTCTGTTAGCTCTGTAGCCCCGTTGCTCATGATATAAAGGAAAATAGAGAGTGGATAAATTTAGAAGGATGCCAATAATATTTCTGATTTTAAGTAGGAAGTGTCGGGCGAACGTTAGTTAACATTTCTGCCTTGTATCACCGTTTACTTCTCAGACGCCAATACACATGCACATTATACACGAAAAACGGGCTTTCGGATGGTTGAGTAAACGGAAAGACGTATATTATGCGAGAAAAAGTAGGTATCTTCTCATATCCGCGCAAAGAATAGACTTTGTATTTAGCTTATCCGTAAATATCCGCAAACATATGGAAGCAAGCTGGTAAATTCGCTTCAGAGTCTCGGATTCAGCCTTCTGTTTCACTTTACAGGGACACCCAACGACCTAATGTTTTCAGATACGCCAGAAGTGTCCCAGAATGTTTTTACTGTGCTTTAGAAACCTGTTTGCGTAATTTGGAACTGCTCTGAAAACTATGAATCTGTTCGGATGTCTTAGGGGAACTTGTGTCGTCTCGAAAGTTCCAGGTGGCTTTATTGACTCATTCAAAACTGCCACTACCGCCGATGGGTGCGATCGAAATTTCACGGAAATGGAGTAGCTGTACTTCTTTGTCTAAATACCGAAATTTTAAAGAGGAGGCTCGGCAATAAACGCAATATCTTGGTGATAAAATGTAAAAAAGCACAACCTCCGAAAATCGTACTAGGTAAGTTAATTAGTACAAAAAGACGAAATATCTTACACGAATACAACGGCTATCAAGAAACTTTTAGCCTCGTGCCTTAGAAATTTTTAGGCAATAATTGTTCCTTAGAGCAGTTATTTCAGTCGCTGGGTGACCCTGATATTTCGGATTCTGTTGCCCCCATGCAGAGGGGATTACATAGATTACCGGCTGTCACCGGTAGCTTTTTATCAAGTTGCCCCCAACAAGGAACATTAAAGGGGTTCAAAACTTTGGATATAAACAAACTCGTTGGAAGCGCTTTTTTGGTCAGTTGTTATACATTGTAAATTCGTCCAAAGGCATCTACTGAGCAATCTGAGTAGTGCGGATCCTGCTTGAGCTGTTTAACGTGAGAGGTACGAATGAATGAATGACTGAATGAACAAACTGACGGACGAATGAATGAATGCATACTAACTTTATTTCTTTATTTTTGTGTCAAAATACAAGACTAGCCGAATGAATGAATCTTTCTATTGATAGTACCCAAAATGACACTTTAAATTCTGGTTTCAGAATCGACTTTGTACTTGCCGTTTTTAGTAACAAAATGGCATTCTAGCTTTTATTAGCCTGTTCTAGGCTCTCAGAAAGTGGGGAAGACCCTAAAGAATGGGGAGGGCGCGAAAGTTCATGTTCGCGCTTTCTCAATTCAGCGCACCAGACCATCTCGAAGCCTGAAACAGGCTAAGCTTTTATTGAATTAAAGCCGCCTACTCTTTCACTCTTTTTCCACCTATCCTCCGCCTTATAAACATTTTTTCAGGTGTTGTTAAGAAATAATTAGTGAAACTATATATCAAAAAGACAAATCGCAGATGCTCGCAACAATAATGAATTAAAAGAAGCTCGGTTGTTTTAAGTCAATTCGAGTCGTGATTGAAATTGTCAAGTTTTTTTTTTTCTTGTTAAAATATTGAACTCATGTTCCATTCAATTGAATGTCTCCGGCGTTTGTTATGTTTTGTTTCCTTGTCATCTTATTCTACAGTATTAATCGACTTTGATTGTCAATCAGCACGACTTAGTATATTTGTTATACTTGTATGTTATTCAGTTCTTAGTGATGTTGGCCCGGCAGTTAATTCTGCATCTTATACTTGAGAGTAGAAAGGAAAAACTTGAATTACATTTGGCAAACTATTGAACAAGAATACCAACATTCAAGTTGAATCAACTGCTCCGAGGACTTCAAATTCAAATGACTGTCTTCCCCGTATAATTTCATTTGCACACTGAAATATCAGATCACAAGAAGAAGTTTCGAAGAATTCGGCTCCTGAAAGGGGGAAATATAATATGCCAACATACTGGGAAACTAATCGAATCAAGATACAATTAGAGAAATATTCAAATTATCTTATGAAATTTCAAGTACGTGACTAAGATTTCTACTACCGTACATGTAACATAATATAAACAAAAACTAGTCAGATTGTCAAGCGTATAAGGGATGTACAGTACTTAATAAATTAACTTCGAATAGGAAATCGACGTTGTGTTGAAAGTAAAATTCAAAACACTTCAATCAAAGCAATCAAAATGTATGATATTGTTTGTTATTGTTAACTAAATGAATAAAGCAAGTTCTAAAACCAAGATGTACATACACTTTGCCATGTACGAATAGAATCAGTTAATTATTATTTTTTTGTTTTAGTAGAGAACATTTTTCTACTAATCGCACCGTTGCCACCCGGGCTGTGCCTATAAAAAGATCTAAACGTGCGTTAACTTTACTGACTCCTCGCCAGCCTAAACTGAAAAAAGTTGCTATTTAAAACAAAAATGATCGCTTTTTGGATTAAAAACAAAATTAGTTAGTTCTAATGGCATTGACTATATGATGTTGTCTCAGCCGTTCCGTATGCCTATAATAATACAAAGACACTGAAGACAATAGCGACCTATTTAAGTGCAAAATAAATGGCAAAACTTCAGAGCTTAATCCACACCTCTGATTTAAGCCAAATCGTCAGACAATAATCTCAAACAAAAATTTCACTTTCAAATAAATACTTTGACCCTAAAAATAAACATAAATGTTTTTATTTGTCCTCTACTTCAGGCTTTTTTAGGTTACAGAAATTCATTTGTTTCACTTCCTTTTCATGCGATTTAATTTTTGCCATCAACGGCCAGGAAATCCCATAGCTAGGAAAGACTTTATTTTTCACACAAAGCGCGCCTTCAAACCATAGCCTTTTACAATGAAAATTTTATTTAAAAAATTCTAAGGCGTCAGAGAATTCAGTTAAAGGAGTAAAATTTTTTGTTTCGATTCGCTTTTTTCATTGTTGAGAGGTTTCATGCTTCGTTGCCTATTTTTAATGAAAGCGCCGTTCTCATATTGGTCGTCACCGTATTTATTTAGCGGTGTAAGTGAGGACACACGTGCTTGTCATCCAGTTGAATTTTTCCTGCGAGTTGTTAGTCATCTCTCTTATTCTTAAGCACATGTCGTAACGGGTGGAATCCTATTTCGCTGGGTTAATTTAACTCTTCCTTTATCACCAGAAGATTTAACCTGTGATATGCCAAACAAGTGAAAGAGAAGAGGCATGAATATTTAATAAGGATCTTTTCTTGAATCCACCACTTTCAAACACCTGTGTTAAAGAGAGAACCTAGTTGCAACTCACTCACAGCAGGGGACCTATATTTGCTTGAAAATCAGTTTAGTTTTCACTTTTTTCTTGTAATTCAATTGTATTCTATTGGACTGTCCATTTTACAATCTCTCGCGTTTGTACTATGGTCTATTCACCGCAAAATTAAAAACAATAAATTAAAACAAGATACAGATTTATAAACTACTCATTGTATATACAGCTTTTTAATTTTTCTTTCTCTTTACGGTCATTTTTCTTGACCATATCTCTTCATCTGAGGGATTTACAAAGTGTTATCACGAGCAATTTTATCGCAATTTCCCGGATCTACACCACTATGCCTGAAATTGCAGGTTAATATGCGTGCTAACTGAAAACGGCTAGCTTTTTGACTGAAGATTATTCGTGCGTAAATAAATCTTTCTTTCCGAGAGCCACATTTTCAACTTAAAAAATGGTACTTAGAAAACAATTCTTTCAAGAGCTTTGATTGTCTGGTTTACAACTCTTCACGGATATAATGCCGTCTTATTTCAAACAATTTTTGCTTATGGTGAATCAATTATTTGCCTTTTTAAGATAGGGTGCTTGGTTTTGTTGATTTTAAGTCACAGGTTATGTGAACACGTTCAGGGTAACCTCAGCGGGAAATCGCACTAATTTGGCCGATCTTCATCGAGAAAGATTTGTCAAACATTGTCGTTAATAGTCTCCCCTGTGAGTCTTTTTCTATGTGACTAAAAATAAAAAGCAATCGCTTTTCAACTTTTTTTAGCAGAGAGAAATTCGCCCAGGGGAAATTAGCCTGATTGGGGCGGGCATAGTTGACATCCAGTTGTTACATCCGAGAGCCACAATATTTTGTAAAAATCATGATTTTAGCAACTTTCAAACAAAGATTTCAACAAACCGTTTTACCTTCTGAGCTCCTGCAGTGCAAATTGGCCAGGCCCGCAGATTTCTTAACCAGGAAAGACTTTGGCATTCTGAAATCTTACGAACGAACGCTAAGTAAATATTGTCGTTGGAGAACGCAAGAGAGACCATGAAGAACTCGAGTGACACTGAAATGGTTTTCCCTTTCTCAATGTAATGTGCAGCGCACCTGCCAAAAATTGACCAATGGTAGGGTTTCAGGCGAGGCAGCGCGCATGCTCATTGCAAAGGAAACATAAAGAAAAAAAGAAGTTGTAAAGAGCGATATTGTTTAACAAAGCAAGCCGTTAATTATTCCACATTGTACGCCAGTTTTGTGGCCTAATTGGAGAGTTGTTCGTGTTTATGGCAAGAAATGATTGTACGGCTTGTACTAAGAGGAAGGAACTTTGTAAAACAGCTGCCACAAAACTAATTTTAGCGGATATGTTTCTTTACGTTGTAAAAATTTTCCTGAAAGCAGGAAACAGACATTAAAACAGACTTAAGGAAGCGTCGTATATTTATTTTTCTTATTGTGATATTTTAGTCCTTTACTATTGCACAATCACGACATGGGAGAATTTTAAATGTAAACCTTTTTTTCCCTCGACCATACAATAAACACAAATTCACATCTCCTCAACTAACAACAATCCATTATGGATGAAGCTGACATTATCAAGGGATTACATTAAGGCCTCGCAATTAAGGGTCCCCCTAATGAATAATTCCGTTTGCTTCAAAGTGCTTCTCGTTGTAATTACCCTACTAAACGCTGCCCACATCGTAACAAAAAATAATGATTGCTATTCAAATTTTCGTTTAAAAATACGCCCAGTAAATGAAAAATTGACGCTTCCAGTTTCTAAAATTCCTCCCACACAAAGAGGCGAATAGGGCATCATATTTACTTAGACCGCAAATAAAACCTTTGAAACAACTGGTAGGGGAGTTAACAAAAACGGTTGAATGTTGACTTAGAACTTGATTGCTCAATCATCAAACAAACCACAAATTACAAACCCATCGAAAGATATTTATTGATATCGCATGGAGCAAAACAAGTTAATCATAAACTTTTATGATCACTGACTACCTACAGAGAAACCGAGATTCTTATTTTTCGTCTGGCAAGTGACCGACTTCTTTTCAGTTTAGCATCAATTTTAACACCATGGACTTTGCGTTTTCAGGTAGTAATCGGTTACTTAGGCGGTGTGATTAATTTAATTCTGTTTTTAGTTTCGGGGATTTCGTAGTTAACACGAAACGTCAAGAAAGCTTTGAATTACTTTGTAAAGTGATACATCTCTATCGGATACGGAAACTCCAACCGCAGTCTCCTCTAAAATAAGAATTGACCCATAGGAATTGTGCGTCGAATTCACAAGAATCAGACGTTGTTTTTCTTGACCTGTGAAATCTCTCTTTTTTTTCTTTTTTCTTGCTCTTAACACTGGTGAATCAAAGCTAATTGTATCATGAATGCATATGTAAAAAGAAATATTTTTATTATCAAATAACACAGCGCGTTGGCTTGCGATCGGTATCTTTGTACCGAATCATCAAGCCTTCGCGTACATGTTTGTAAAAGGAGAAAATCAATTTTTTACATTTACTTTGTAAAGGTACAAAAACGATTATGCCTAGGTATGACTGTAAAAGCAATAATATCATTTCAAGATGCCATAGAAAATACACTGAAAAGTTCTTTTGTTCTACGTTGATTATTCTTTTATGCGCGAGGACATTTAGAGAAAAGCTTCAAATATTGATTACTCTTTTTTCACGTTTTAGTCTGTCGTTTGAATCAAAATTTAACAAAAGAATAAAGCAGTTTCTCCATGGAAACCATACAAGGCTAAGAACACTTTACTTTGACATACATCTTTGCGACTAGCAAAGCATGTGGCTGGTAAAATCATATCTTTTGCCAGGAAGTCATTTAAAATTCAAATATTAGTCAACTATATAAAATTTGGTGACAGTTTATATGGCCAGTTTCAACTGCCGTGAAAGAAAAATACACTTGTTTTAAATAAAGAATATTATTTGATTATCTTATGTTTCTTTTGAGGCCATTTCCAAACTGTGTTTATTTGTAAAGTAAAAGACACACAGACAATTCAAACAATAAAATTTTATATATTGACCTTCGATTGCCGGCCTATCCTGTCAGCTAATAGACTCGTAAGAGTTTCCATTGGTTGAAACATAAACGTCTCGTCTGGAAAAGGAGAGTTTTATTACAGCCAAAAGTGAACTAAAAGCTAGCTCGAGTTGGCGCTTTGAGTTTTTACGCCGTCCGCCGGATTAATTGTTAAATCCCTTAGCTTAAACCGCTTAAATCGGGTGGAAATTGCGAACGACACCTCTTGTTCGGTTTCTAATTGTATAAAAATTAGTTTTGTTTCCAAAACCAGTTGTAGCAGGTTGAAAGTTAATAGAAAAATCAGTCTAGAAAATTAAGTTACCTGTCAAGAAAGAATAAATGCCTGAAGAAAAAAAAATCATTTGATTTATATCGCATAATAACTCTTGTAACACCCATATAATTATAAAGAATGAATTCTCACATGATTTAGAAAATATCTTATTGCAAGTGAAATGGCTCAAAAAGGGTAGATTCCTCCTTTTGATACGTACCGACAAATAGATAACTTATAGCGATATTTCTTTATTTGCATGCCATGACTCGCGTCCAACGCCTTAGTCGCTTTCTACAGAAAAGCTCTTTGCACTTAAAGATCTTTTAAGTAAAAAATTTCTAAAACGCAGCAACGGTTGTTTTGGTGATTGTTTAGGACCAAAGCAAACAATAAATATCACTACAGAAATAACATTAACTTGTACAACCTAGTTACGATAAACGAAGTCCTTCAATTTTTTACGAGTTACGGGCATTTTGGAAAAGAGACAGCCGTTCTTAGGCCAACGGTGAGTCTGTATGTCTTCCATTCCGTGGAGTTTTATCATTTATATAAGCAATCCATACATTTTGCTGTTCTAGTTTTTTTTCGGTTCTGAATCTGCAAGGTGGTTAAATCCTACTTTTGCGTTTTGGCTTGGTGCATTAAACACAAGGAACAAAGCTACAATGCGTAACCATGCATTCATTCAGAAGACAATAATCGGTTGTGGATGCATGTACGTACTACATTATCTTCAGTAGTTTTCTTTCACTGAGACGTTACTGTCTACGTGAAACGTTAAACATGTTTCAGTCGCAGACAGTAACGTGCATTAAAATGCACTTCTTTTCTACTGGTATAGTCTCTACATAAGTTACATTGTAGATTTCATGTAATTTTGGGAAAGTTCGGTTTGGTAAGTCAATATATATTTCCAACTTGTAAAAACCTAATCGGAAACATAAGCTACTATTTAGCAAATTAAACTAAAATTTAAGAGATGTCTGTCAAATTATCACATGAATTAAATAAAAGGCTGAAAATAATAATTTGTTTTTAAAAACAATTAGTTCGTAACTCATCTTTTAGTGTTTCTAATTTTTGTCTCATTCCATGGGAAACCTGACTTAAACGACATTGAGAGTGAAATTTTGATTTCAAAACCTTAGGACAGTACGTTATCCGTGAAAATAGCCCTTTAAACAATAGTCCAAGGAAAGAGAAAAATTGCAGCGGGATTCTAACACCTAGAAACCATTTCGGAGAGGTGCAAAGTTTGGACCAGCCAAAACAATGGTATGCGCATGCGTAAAAAAGAGGTCATCAATCATTCAGGTTAATGGAGCATCGGCACCTGTGAAAAAAGACGGGTGCTCCACAAAGTTCAGCCGCCGAGACCAGAATTTTCACACTTTAAATTAAAGAATCTCGCAATTGTGTCTTTGCAGTTCAGGAAACATCTGTTAATTGCTTCGCCACTTGGACGCGTTTGCGCTTTCTTTGAAACCGCTCCATTCAGTTCTCTTAATTTTGTGTCAGCCAATTCTTTGTCTCTTTCAGTACAAAGTTTAAAAAGGGAACGGCCAAGGTTGCCTGTGAGCAAAATATTGACATCTATTTGATACGATGCAATTTTGAAGCAACAAAATGTACTTCGCGCGGGACCTACCTATAGGTTCATTAAGGCTCTGTTAAAAAAATAGAAACATCTTTTTTGAACATATTCTCTTAAAATAACGAGGTCAATTTAATATTAAATGAAATGTGTTGGTTTATTGAAACTTTTGACAATTTCATGGCTTAGAATTAAAGCATTGCTAGTAATATCTAGCCGCGAAAATACTCCTTGTTCTTGCTGGCCAAGCGCCTGTCAGTTGTGTATTTACAAAGCGGAAATATTTATGAAGTATTCTTAACAAGCTCTCCCCTTGCGTTTCTCCTACGAAACGCGCTACTTTTTCAAGTTATTACGTTTTTCCATACCCAACACAAACCAAACATTTAAGTCCACAGTAAAGAGGTTCTGATATGCGAATACGAGTCGGCAACCTTATGACTGCTCGAGAAACCGAATTCGCACATTATTATTTCAATAAACGTTAAACTAGCAACTCACTCACTTCAAACGGCGGCGTAGTGATGCAAATGAATTTTTTGTGGAGTTTGAACCTCTTGGGGCCACCGTTTTCTTTATTTTGGCTTCCCCATGGCAAGCAAATCGAGAAACCTAAGAAATTTGTTTTCGGTCACCCATTTACAATCCACGTGTTTTTTGCCCCTTGTAAAATGTAGAATTCAATTACTGACGGGTAAAGAATTACTGAACCATTCATTGCTGAAAACAATAAAAAGAATACTTACTTACAAGGCCTTTTTCATAGACAAAATAAATCCGAATGCGACAATAAGAAATGGTTATTGGAATCGTCGCTATAGGAGGGGTTTTTGTGTTCTATGGAAAAGGACCATTTCCCATTCAAATTACCAGTTACCAATTCGTTTATTCGTTCGTTGAAGGCCAACCTGCCAAGGACACGCTCCGAAAGACAAATGTGACCTTCGAAAAAGCCGGTATCAAGACTGACAGCAGTATTCAGGAGACACTAGGATCAACAGGCCAAACAATTCACTAAAATGCCACCACCATTGTACAAAATACAAGTTTGAGGTAAAAACTCCAACATTAGAGAATTTTCAAGAATAAAAAAAGAGAGTTTTTCATTCTGTTACCGTTAGAAAAACAATCAACTTAACAATGCCAATGTACAACATAAAAAATGCAGCCGTAATATATACGTCGTTAAATTCTCTTCCACAAAATATAAGAGTGTTGTATTTCCTGCTTAGGCTAGCTAAATATTTTTAAATTTCTGCCGATTTTAGGCTGAACATATTCTCGTATCATTCTTAAATTGTGCAGTAGCTTATGAATTTCCGTTTTCAGAATATATCAGGGTATGAATTTTACAGTTAGTGCAGGTTAATTCGTTTTGTTGGCTAGCCACGAGAAACGGAGAAATAATTTTATACGATTAAGATGTAACTATATTGAAACGCCGGCATCAAGACCGCCTGAGTATTGGAGACACAGCTTGAACAGGCCAAAGAATTCATTAAAATGCCACAACCACTGCACAAAATCAAAGTTTGTAGTAAAAACTGCGACATTAGAGAATTGTCAAGAATTAGGAACTGAATTTTTAAATTAGTGTACAAAGACGAAAGTCACTGCTATAAATTCTGTTACCTGTTAGGAAAACAATCAAATTCCCAATGGGTTCAATGAACAACATGAAAGTGCAGCGATATATGCCGTTACAATCTTTTTCTTAAGAAGGTTGTGTTTTCGGCCCAGACTGAATATTCTTATTTTTCTGCCGATTTTAGGGTGAAGATATTCTTGACTGTATTATTCTTAAATTCTTCGGCGGCTTATATATTTCCGTTTTCAGAATGTGTTAGGGTATAAATTACAGTTATTGCAGGTTATTTCGTTTTGTTGGCTAGTCACGGTTTTGCCGTTTTGACAGAAGAAATCACTTTATACGATTAAGTTAAAAACATGTAATTATATTGAAACACCGTGTTCAAACGGCCTGAGTATCAAAGTTTGAGACAAAAACTGCGACATTAGAGAGTTGTGAAGAATGAGGAACCGAATTGTTAAATAATTAGTGTACAAAGACGAAATTCACTCGTGTGAATTCTGTTACCCGTTAGAAAAACAGTCGAAATCACAATGGCAAAAAAACAGAAAAGTGCAGTTAACAAATTTAAAAATGTAAGTTAGAATGTTTTGTTTCCGACCAGTCTGGATATTCTTATTTTTCTGGCGATTTTAGTCTGAAAATATTCTTGTATTGTCCTTAAATTCTAGGTTCTAGGTGACTTTTCCGACCCCTTTTCCGTTTCAGAATGCATTGAGGTCACTTACAGTAAGTACAGTTTTTCCGTTTCGAGTTGGCTAGTTTATAAGGTCTCTTAAGCTATAATTGGAAGAGTTCTTGATTTTTATTAGCCGTCGTCAATAAAGTTAGAAAAACACTGAATATTTGATCAATTTATGCGTGGGTATCTTTTTCCCTTCGCTTTTAGAGGCTGTTCATTAGAACTTTCCTTGAAAATCTCCAGCTCGGTTGATCTTAGACAAAGAATACTGCAGTCTCATATTTTTTCAGCCTTTTTTTAGTCACAGTAGATCGAAAGCACACGTGAGGGGCGAGTGGCGAGGAACCAGGGCGCAATCTCGAACAAAAATCTCAAACATCAACAAAGGTTGAAGGAAACGCCGGTGAAGAGTATCTTAACATTTTTTTATTGTTTCCTCACACTAGCGGTTTCGGCAATAACGATTGTGCCTTTTCGGTCACTAAAATTTGCTAACACTCATGTTTTTGACGAAAATATGTGAAAAGATAAGCCTCGTGATATTAAAAAGTTCTTCTCCCCCCGTTCATTCTCTCGGCGGGAAGCTTCCAACCCCTGCGGTACTTTATTGCAGATCATCAACAGAATGGACATGGAAAACAAAACTGATAGACTGACTTTTGATACACTTTAGCAGTCCTGGCCACAACCATAACTAGATATATAGTTTGTTGTAATTTGTTTAGTTCAGATGAGGAAAAAAAATTATCAGGCCTTTCCGGGGGGGGTGCGGGAAGGGGGGTTAGTAGGTTATGGTAAAAGTAATCGACATCGCTTGTTTTGATTAAAAGTTGCAATAGGCACGCAATGCGTGCGAACGTAAACAAGTCAAGCGCGCGAATATCTGCCGCGTGTCGCCGCGTGATGTGTCAAGAAACAGTATTTATCCCCGTTACATACGTCCCACAGATAACGCGCGGCAAACAAATTGGCCTCGCGGGATCCCAGCTAACCGGGCTGCCTTGGTTATCATGTAATCGCAAAGTTGACTTTTGTTGCTTTTAAAGGAGCTGTGTCATGGAATTCAGCCAAATTAGGAAATTACAAAATGCCCGTTTAATTAGGAGAAACATAAAAATAACCGCTTAAAACATTAAAGGAAGGTTAAAATAACACAACAGAAACAACAGATGCCACGGATGGGCAAAACTGAAGAAGATTCAAACGGATTGAAATTTGGGTTTTTGAAAACTGTTCAGCCTAACAGTCTTTCAAAATTGATCCCTGCTGCTTGCAACTTCAAAAATAATGGTCAGGAGACAGATTTGTTTGTCTCGGATCTCTGATTTTGTCATTTACACTTTAAGTTCCATGGCGATTGAGGGCGACTAATTAGCAAAATTAAACAAAATGAACTGTACCGCCATGACACAGCCCCTTTAACCATGGTGCAAGATCTCTGCGAAGCGAGCCACCTCGGCTCATGTAGTCAGCCCTTAGTTCTATAGCCAAATTTTACGCCATCCCCCCTGGCCTCATCGATTTTTGAAAGTCCCCCGAACGCACACACACAACATTTTAGCCCTCCTCCCCCCTAACATGAGACAGACTGTTTAGGGATGGACAGGATGAAAAACTGAGATGCGAGAATCGAAGGCGCAAGCCGCTATAAGGGCATGTTCCTCTAGAAATTTTGAGATGTTGATATCATTTCTAGTCAATGCTATCAAAGATATTGTTCATCGTGGATAATGTGTATAAAGGGTTTCGTTAATCGTTTGGCTCACGATCGTCACATAGATATTGATCGCAAAAAAAATACATAAATCGTTTCGACCGCGCACTGTAGTTCTTCATCAGGCGATAGTCAGGTTAGTGACGATTTATTTAGTAGAACTAATTGTATCACCGTGGCTGATAGTGATTGGTGTATCACAAAAGTCGCTCATGATTGGTGGGTTTCGATCCAAAGCATGGTTGGCATTATTAGAGGAGGAAACTGTTCCCTCAGCGGTCTTTTGTGGTAACGATCGGCTGCTATATTGTCTGATCATAGGCATCCACGCTTTAGGAATCTCAATTCCACTGTCCCAGTTGATGTTGTTAGGATGAAGTCTTATGTGGATAGCCTCTTTAACTCGATCAATAACTGATCATCATTATCATCATCATCATCATCATCATTAATTAGCTTTTGTGTTAGAACAAATTTTAAAGGATATAGCAAGTTGTTATATTAGGCGAGGAGACTTCAAGAAACCAACAGGCTTATAGGAGAGGCCACCTGCGACAATCGTGAGACAAACGATTGACGAAAACCTTTACCAGTTTCTAGTGTTCTGAGAGGATAATTTCAGTAAAAATAATGTTCTTAGTAATCAATATTCATTTTTATGCTTTTTTAAAAAATACTAGTGAGAAAACACTTTTCCAAAAAGGGACTATTGTAGTGAATCACGTAGGGAATAGTCCCATGGTTCCAACGTCTTTTATTACGGTTACACCGAATAACGATTACGGTTGCTAAAAACAAAACAAAATTAAGTTACTAAGGAATACAAATTACAACTATGAAACAACAAAAATACAGGAAAGGAAACAAACTAAGCGAAAATACTTACAAACGTTGTGTGACTTGAACAAAGTGAACGAAAAATAAAACGTTGTTGCTGTGAACTCTGGGGCGAAACAAATCTAAAAAAAACGATGAGACTTACAAAATGATCTAAAAACAAAGAAAACTATGCAGATTGCAAATTGCCCCTCCAAATATAAGCCCACCAGGGGCTTGTACTTGGAAAATTGCCCTCAAATGCAAAGTAAAGCAAAGCAAAAACGGTAAATTTACTTCCAACTATAAGGCTAGCCCAATCGATTTTGAAACGCAAATTTCCCTCTGTAGAAAAGTCCCTCCAAAAATAAGCGCCTCAAAAAGGGCCTTTGAAAAATATAAAACCCGGGGCTTATTTTCGGAATTTTACGGTATTTGACGAGAAATGCGGCAGTCCCGATCCAATGAAAAGGGGATGGTTGGACAGTCTGCCTGGGATAACACACAGATGTATAGCTAACTAGGTCGAAAAGCTGCGTGTTATCATTAACACACCCACCTACAGTGCACAATTTTTGCTGCACAGCAGTCGGCCAATAGCTTCCTATTATGGCTCTTGCTTTACCTGATTCCCTCCTCACTTCTGGCTGCTTCTGGTGAGCATATTTCGATCATTGTGTCAACATACATTCACATATGAAAAAATGTACAAAAACTCGACGTTTCTAAATATCAAATACCAAAAATGTAGACAAAATGAATAAATAAATAAATAAATAAATAAATGAATAAACAAATATATATAAAAAAAATAATTAACGCTTGATGGCAGGGTTACCGAATACCCCCAACTGCCCCCGGTCTCTTTTTTCTCGCCCCAAGCGTCCTCGGTAGAACAGTGCGCCTGTTACATGTTGCGTTAAAGATGGCGGATCATTGGGTTGCGAAGGTTTTTCCTCCCAGATTTCAGTTCTCAAGCGTAGATGAGATGTTGCAAAATAACAAGGAAGAAGAAACGGAGAACAAAAGGACTCATACTGGCGATGAAGTGTATCGTAAAGTTTATTATGATGAGGAAAAAGCCAAGAAACCAAGTGATGAACAATCAAATTCCAAACGACGTCGTGCTCGTGGAAAGCGCGAGACTGATCCCAGTGATACAAGCAGAAAAGAGAAGAAGATTGAGATGAAATCACAAACTAAAGACGATGATGAATGTATATGGAGTCAAAGTGAACTGAAGATGCTACGAAAGTTTCTACAAAAAGCTAAGATGCAAAACCTTCAACTTGCTGCACTTCTGGAATCGGCGCAAAGCGAAATAAGAATGTGGAAAGAAAAGTTTAAAGATGTGACCGAATCGGAGGATCTCGTAAAAAATAGATATCAAGTTCTGAAAAAGAAATATGAACGATTGAAAGTCAACTATAGAGCATTGAAGGAAGACGTCAGAAAGTATCATAACAACTTGAAAGTTACAAGAAGAGATTATCAAGAACTACAAAACGAGAAAAACGATATTGAGAAATCATTCAACGAGACAAAGTTAAACCTGAACAGGGAAAAACTCCACAGTGAGCAACTTCAAGCAAAGTTAGAGAGGAGAGAAAGGGAATTTGAGGAAAGTTTGAAAAGTTGTGAATTCTTCTTGGAACAACAACATTTACTTGAGAAAACAAAGTTGCAAAGAGACATTGATAGACTGAGAGAGGAATGCGAAAAGGAGAAGGAAGAAAACAGCTTAAATAAGAAGGCACTAGAACACCTAAGGACCCATTTTGCCAATCTGCAGATACTTGGAGATAGTACAGAGAGAAGTAAAGAAACAGATAATGTACTTAGTGTTGTAGATATTGACTATCTGCCAACATAAATAACACTGTACTGTCAAATGGTCAGAAACTCATTAATGGGTGGTGAACGGTTCCTTAGAAAACGTGGCTCTTCGAAAATTTTTGCTCAATCTCAAAATCTCAAAAGCTTTTGCAATGAGTCTTGAAGTCTCCTTTTTGTATGTTTTTGCATATCAGAGTCTTGTTTTTTTTTTTGCTGAAGTGCGTTGTCTTTTTGGATTTGTCATGCATTTGTTTGGTTTTCAGGAGTCAAGTTTTTTGGGGTTCAAGGGCACAAGTTCTCAAACTCTGTGGGCAAATTGGGACAGTGCAGCACAACTTGCATTTTAAGATCACATTTACTCTGCCTTCTGTTAATGCTGCACTTACTTGATTCAATATTATTGTTGCCTTTTCTACTCAGTTTTGCTATGATAAGGTCTCGGCTCGGATTTTCTAAAATTGTTGAGGTCTTGGTCTCAGATTTTCAAGCAGGGGACTCTGCATATTGGCAAATCTTGGATCTTACCCTTTGCCACCCCTTCATCAACAAGGATAAAAGTTAGGATTTGAAGAGTGCCGACTTTCTGTGAACTTTTCTGGCAGCCTTGTAATGTATCTTGTTTTTTAAAAAAATTAAGAGGGGGTTGGGCTGAGCTTTTCCCTATGAAGCTACATGACACTGATAACAGCTAACTTTCGCAATGTTTCCTTGAGTAAAACAATTTTTTGCCATTTTGCAAAATCTTACAGCAACGAATGGAATTCTCTTTGTTTAGAAAAGCATTGGTCAGATTCTGACTTACCTGTCTAATGTGGCTTCCATATTTTTGGTACAACAGCCCACATAGAGAGGATGTCTTTAAAAAAGAGTGTGTGCTGAGACATCTGCTAGAAAACACTTTCCTGCCCTCAGGGTTCTGTTCTCAATACTGTAATATTGAATGTAGGAAGTCAAAGCTCTGAACCTCTGAAAACCAGGGTGCCATGAATATATATATTTTTTTATGCAAGCCAAACAATTTAAGAACAAAAGTGAGTCACCAGGGGCCACAAGTTACAACTAGAATCTGTCCAAAATAACTATTTGTGACTGAAAAAAGGCAGCTTCCTTCCCATGATCTGAATAGTTTGACCTTGATCCAGGAAATTGAGACCAGATTAGTAAGTTGGCATCCATTTTCATCAAACATTACTTCTTAAAAGGACCGTGGGCCCTTTGCACTTTGCATTGTACTAGAAGTTGTAGGGGTTGGGTTCCCTTTTCTTTTGTTTTCCTGCCCTTCGAAGTCACATGACCTTCTCTTTTGTTCTTCTTGTTATGTTGTAGTTTTAGGTGTTCTGCACACCTAAAGTAATGACCAAACAGTGACCAAAAATCCAACTTGAATGACTGCATTGTTGGGGATGACTGTATTCATGTTTTGGCACAATTCAAATCTTGTATTGTCTATCAAAGGGAAAATAAAAGTCTGTGTACACAATGAATAATTCATTGCCACAATAGTATTTAATTAACTTTTCATTAACTCCCAAGTCTCATTTTTGAACATGCAGTTACATTCTGTACACTGTCTTTGTATGCCATACTTTTTAAAACTTTACAGGCAGCAAACAGTGGACCCCAGAGTTTTTCAATACCAGGGTTCTTAAAGATAAAAAATGTTTCTGTAAAATGTATCATATGTCCATAATAAACAGCAATTAGGTACTAGGATTGGACCATTTAACTATGACTTAGGGCACAAATAAGTTAAAACTGGCCAAAACCAGCTTACCATTTAAAAAAGTTTGATAAACACTCCCATCATTTTTGCAGGGGTGTTCCCTCTGGGGACAAGTAATCCTGCAAAAGATGAACAAGCAGACCAGCAGTGCTACCCCCTACCTCTATTGTTGCTATTTAGAAGTAATGTTACTGTCACCAGCACTGATTAAGACAAAGTGAGATCTGGGTACAAGATTAAGGAGTAACTTATTGGTAAAACTTGAGAGACTATGGTAAAACAAAGTCTGCAGGGCTGGTGATCAGTGGACTGTGGTCATGAGTAAAAGAAACTTCTCTTGTCCCACTACTTAGCAAAAGTACCTCTATTACTATTATTATTATTATTATTATTATTATTATTATTATTATTATTATTGTTATTATTATTATTATTACTATTATTCACTATTATTTGTTTCTTTTATGATTAGCTTTAGAGATGTCCTCCCTCCTTGAATAATTCCAAAAATATTCCCTTGATCAAGGAAGAATAAATGCTGCTCAACAATTTTACCCCTCTTTTCTCTCGACTGCATTTTCTACCTTCCACTTAAAAAACACTTAAAAAAACCAGTTGAATCAGCAACCTTAAAGCTACATTTGGAGCATATGAATTTACCTCCGGGAAGTGGCAACAATGGACAGCTCTTTCTCCTACATTTGAGCTCACCAGCATAGCATAGCAGGAGCGGATTCAGGATTTTTCTTACGAGGGGATGCACCATTTTACATAAATTCTTCAACCTCATGTCACGTTTTTCTTCAACACAAATAAACCACAATTTTTTTCTGTGCAGAATACCAGTTGTATTAGAAAGCCGCAGGTCGTTACGGGGGGGAGTGTACACCCCTTGCACCCTCCCCCTAGATTCGCCCCTGTAGCTGTGAGTCTAAGACACATTTTCCCTTAGTTAACTGCAGAGAAGTACTCCTTCAAATTCCAGCTCGTTCCGTGTTTATCATTTTGGTAGCTGTTGCCACTTCAGCAGAGTTGTGTGGCTAACCCAGCTAACTCCCACCCCCCACCCCCTGAGCAATACAAACACCCATTTACTACAAAGAAAGCTTTGTTTCGGTACCCTGTCTCCAGAGGTCTGTTCTCAATATACGAAATAAACTTGTTGACACGGCTTCGCCGCGAACTATCAGAAATCGATAAGAAAAAATATCCTCTGGAACCCAGGGTATTGTTTCGGTTGCTTATTTGCTGTTTCAAATTATTGAGCAAATCATTGTTTTAACCCAAAAATAGTCAAAAATAAACCTCTACCTTGGAAAGGGCGCATTGGCAGCAGTGAGCATTGAAATTCCATAAAGATAGTATATGAGTATGATTTGCATTCCTTTTGTTGATATAGTGCTTATATGCTTATATTCTCGCTTTTTAAAAAAATCATATATATTTGCCGTCAAATCGACTAAACTGCGGGAAAATAGAGTACTAAAGTGATGACGTCATAAAAGTGAAATTTCTGAAATTATGGGATTTGTCAGGATATTCTGAAAGAACAATGTCTAAGAGGCCTACTTGCCAAAAATGAGCATTTGGGGGCAAATTGTCTCTGAGATCGTAGCCCAGTTATACTCAGAAAACTCCATACAAACCCTTCTAATTTTTTTTTGGGTCGACCCAAAAAAAATTTAGAAGGGTTTGTATGGAGTTTTGTAAGCATAACTGGGCTACAATCTCAGAGACAATTTGTCCCCAAATGCTCATTTTTGGCAAGTAGGCCTCTTGGACATTGTTCTTTCAGAATATCCTGACAAATCCCATAATTTCAGAAAATTTCATTTTTATGACGTCACACTTTAGTACTCTATTGTTTTCCCCTACGATTTCGCGCAATTTCTTGGTGTTCTGATTTTTGAACAATAGCTAGCCATATATGGTTGCCGAGAGAAGCCTAGCAACACTCGATAACAAAGACATGTCATTTACAGCCATTATGCAAAGCTGAGCAGATGAGCAATCAGTGTATTAGAAGCACTAAGAGTACGTGTTTGTATTCGATTAAAGGCTGCAGAAGTCGCTGTTAAGGCTTCGTAAGTGTTTGTTATGAGGAATGAAAAGGCGGACGAAAATCTCCACTTCGAATCGAGCGCTTCGATTGAACACTAGTCAATATCGCCGGGAGTACAAGAGCGGTGCTGTCTACCATGGCGAACTCGAAGGGACGAAGAAAAGTGGGAAAGGGATTTTTAAGTGGCCAAATGGAGCTTGCTACGATGGAGAATATGTTGATAACACAAGGCATGGTTATGGGAAGCAATTTTGGCCAGATGGATCGATTTATGAGGGAGCATTAGTGCGAGATCTTCGGCATGGCCGTGGCACCCTAACATGGCCAGATGGCGAGGTAAGGTCTGAATAAGGTTATAAAACATAGTGAAGGAAGAGGTTCTTCTCTTCTGAGATTGCTTTCCATGGAATCATTTAAGCCTTTTTTATTTATATCATTAGCCATTTGAAAGAACTTTCAAGAGGATAAACTTATAGGTCTTGTCAGAACGTTCAATTAAGCTTAAAATAAGCTTATGTTTTCGAGTATGTTCAAAATAAATTAAGATTCGAACGAATAATTTGCTGTTCTAAACACCATTATTTTTCACAGTTTCTTGACAGAAATTTTACGCTTCGTCTGTGCAAGACACAATGTTGTGAGTTTATCGTCTAAAGCTTCTCATAATTTATTAACAAGGTGCAGGAAAATACATTTCTGATGCCATGTTTGTGGACTGCAAAATAATTAAAGCTTATTCACGGCCAGTTACAAATTCCTTCGGGTTATTTTAGGTCAGATGACTTTGCAAATTACACCTAATTATCAGAGACGAGAAATTTTCACGTTTCTTTGTAGATTTTACACCCAACAGCTTTATAATCCATTCATATGTAAATGTTACAGGTCTAAATTAATTCGGGTTAAATTTTTTTAACCTTAGCAGTGGAGTTGATTCTCTGTTTCCTTTGTATGCTAGCCCTAATTGTTAAAGGGCTAGGAAACAAATGAAATTGGGTATCAACCTAGGTTAAATAAGTTTAACCTGAATATAATTTTGACCTGTACCAAAAAAGGTAGAAGTGATCGCGACAGTATACATTTGTGGGCAATTCACTCTTTTCATGTCGACCACAATATGCGCCTTGTTTACCCCCCAAATTTTCCTTGATAACCATTGTCTTTGATTTCTCTTCTTGGGATGACTGTAATACCTAGGAGAAATTTCATAGAATGGTTACAGCTGTATGTAAATTTTGTGTGTGTGTGTGGTGCGGGGGGGGGGGGGGGGGGGGAGGGGGAAAGGTCTCGGTAAAAAAAAGTGAATAAAAGGCCGGGGGTGGGGGTGGGGGTACTGCCATATATGGGCTATATGGGAATGTGCCACTGTGAAGGATATGGTTTTCAAGCAGTTTACTCTGAGAGTTTGGGTCTAGAATAGGGTATAATTCTCCAGGAAACTGATCCATTGGTTGAGGATTTTAGGGTAGACTAGGGAAACTGGGAATTGCCACTCAAAGATATAAAAAAATCAAATCGGCAAGTTTAAATTTACACAACTCAGCTTGAAAGCTACTCTAGGATAGGGGGGGGATTTGAGGAGTTTAGTCTAGTATAGGGTAGCAGAATTCAGCTGATTTAGCTCTTGTATAGGCTAAGGGTTCCAGGGGTCCCAGCATAACAATTAACCATTAAATAAATAAAATATTAGTAAATATTAAGCTCTCTCTTAGTGAAATTCTCCACTGTATGACTTATAATATGTTTAATAATAATCTTGTTTGTAATATTAGAGTTACAGCGGAGAATTTTACCGTGACAGAAAGCACGGTAAAGGAGTGTACACTTGGCCAGATGGTACAGAATTTGATGGATACTTTGAAAATGACAAAAAAGAAGGATTTGGAACATTCACATTCCCAAGTGGCAACAAATTTGAGGTTTGTACAATCAATCAATCAATTACATGAAATGGCAAAATTAACACTTGTCCATGAATTTTTTTCTCCTAGACTCATGGTGAGAATATTATCTTCCATTATTGATCAATATGACAAGTACATTTGTGATTATAATATTATAAACCCAGGTTCAGTCGGTTTGTTTTCATTGTACACTTTTGCAAGTCTTTTTGATTGATCCTTATAAAGTTTAATTATGTAATTTAAGAGTCATGAGTACATGTGTACAATATTAAAAGAAAATGATCACCTATCGGGCTAAATTAAAATTTACCACTACCCAGTTAGCTCATTTGGGTGAGTGCTTGTCTGCTGAGTGGTAGGATGTGGTTTCAAACCCCGTCCAGGCCAACAGCCGGGGTCTTATAAAAACTGCTGACATTATGCTGGCTGTTATTCAAGATATTGTCTCGGTTCAGGTGATCACGTCATGTGCAGTGCATCATGTGCAGTGCAGTTAAGCTGTTGGCCTGTTTCCTTTATCTTGTGTTAGCAAGGGGATGGGGAACTCTTACTGCTTTTTGAAAAGGGACTCAAGGTAACGTAGACCCTCCTGGCCTGGTGGTGTGATCTATCTCTCAAGGGGGGTTGGGGGGGGGGGGGTGTCTATTATAGGCCTGCAGTTATTGCTGTCATGCACTGTTGTGGTGACCCTGCCAAGATATTACTCTATTTCCTTGACTAATAGCTGGGGCGATTATTCTTTTTTTCGCACCAAAAGGGGGCGATTATTCAAGGGAGGCGATTATTATCTTAAATACTGCTCACTGAAAGTCATGGCCTAAATATTTTGCTTTATCATCCCATTAAATAAAAAAATAATCATTAAGAATACTGAACATGGACTTTATTTGTGTTTCAAATTTGGTCCCTTGGTTAATTTTCAATGTCAATATCCTCGACGTCAGAGCGCGAATCATCACTTATCAGTGTAGCTACATCAGTCTCCACTTCAGCTTTGTTTGTTATTCAAGGTGTCAATTTTTAACCCGACAGGGAGGAGATAAAAGAAAAAGACAATGGCGAGAGGGTTGAGGGGCATTATTCAAGGAAGGCAATTATTTTAAATATTTCCATCAAAGGGCGGCAATTATATGAGGGAGGCAATTAATCGAGGGACTGCTATTGTTCGAGGAAATATGGTATTTTTGTCAAACCTCAGTAAATAAAAAAATGTCCAGATTGAATTTGAGACTGCATGTGTAATGATAAACTCAATATAATGACTTGGTAAACAAGGAAAGCCTATAATATAAGTCATTTAATGACTTATATTATAGACTTTCCTTGTTTACCATCTGTTTCATACAATCAGAGTACTTTGCATTTATGGCTTTCAGAGTTTGTTAGTGTCTTACTTGCTTACACTTACTTACTTACAACTTGACAGTGTAATGTTATTGTTTCTACTGAAGTTGCAACTATAAGCTCTCTTAAATACAATGTATTACAACATGAAAATAAATGGAAAACACCATGGGGAATTATATACATCTTGCTGTTCAAGAGGCAAAATCATAAATTTTTAAATATTATTAATATGTTTGAAATTATGTTTTGTCACTTTACAGGGAATTTATAGAGGTGATGAACGAGATGGGCCAGGAATTATGACTTACGTTGACAGTGAACAAGATGTTGGTTTATGGTGTGGAGAACGCCTCATAAAACTTTGTTCAGTGATGGACAGTGCATTTCTTTTTCAACATTACTCAAATTACAATGTAAATGCAGGAAACAACCTTTCAGGCAGAGTAAGGCGAGCCAACACTGCAAAACAGAACATTAGAAACACGTCACCTTCCTTGCAAGACTTTGAAGGAGTTGAAGACAGTAAACTGCAGTCTCAGATTCCAAATTCATTTCCATTTTCAGATATTTTGGAAGGTGTGCGAGGTGATAAAGGTCCTAAAGGACCAACTGAACAATCTTCAGAGGAGCTTTTAAAGGCTGCTGCTGCAGGAGACTGCTTTAAAGTTCGAAATTTGATTGAGAGTGGGAAAGTTCACGTGGATGTTGCTGACAAAACAGGATACACTGCGCTATTGGCTGCCTCGGTGAGTAGTAGAGGGCGACCTTTGGTAAATCCTAAATCTTATTCTCGGTTGTTATTTTATTTCCATATGTATGACATGAGTTTGAAGTGAACAAGTTAGAATCAAGCATATGATGCAGGGATCGAGTCTTAGATAGCAAGTTGCTGGGGGGATTCCCCCCCCCCCCATCCTCCCCCTACATCTGCCCCTGAAATTAAAGTCAATCTAATTTTTTTATTCCCCAAGGTTAATTGTCACCGTGATGTCATAAACTGCTTGCTGGACAATGGTGCCAATGTGAACAAGTTAAATGATGAAGGATTGTCAGTTCTTGCAGCTTGTCATGTTCTCTTCTACACAAAACACACTTGGAAGGATAATATAGCAGAAAACATTCCTCATGAAAACTTGTTCAATTGTATACAGGAGGATGGACAGAAAGGGATTTATATTCATCGAAATTACCGTCAAAGTGCAGCTGTGGAAGATGCTAAAATGGAGACAAAGTCTGAGTCAGGAGAAGTGGATGTAAATTCTGATGATGAATTTGTAGCGAACTGCACTGAAAGTGAGAACAACCAAGTTGAAAGCAAAGATCAAAGGACATACAAGATTATTGAATTTAATGACAGAAAATCTGGAAATATGGATGAATCCGGTCATGAACTAGAAAACAATTTAAGCAATAATTTAAAAAGCAAATTAGACCTCAAGAAAAATGGTTTTATGAAAGACTTTGAGAAACAAGGAATGGAAATAATCATTGACTCCAGTGTTGAAAATGTACTTGATTCTGGTATGCTGACACCGAACAGTAATGCATCTGTGACACATTACAATGTTGGTGATAAGACCAGCAAACTCAACATAATGAACCCATCATTGTTTAGTATGATGAGTGCTGTGAGCAGCACAAGGCAGCTGACAGAGTCTGGTGATGATTTGCGCAGTGAAAACAGCATGGAGCAAAACAAGCAAGTGTTGCTGGCTGTTCAGAGGTAACACGTTGTAAACCACGATCTAACTCTCAAATGTAATAGGAATCTTGATGATACTTACAGCTTTCAAATATGAAGTGTCAAAGATGGGTATTTTGACAGCACACACTGCTGCTTATGACAAAAAATTTCAAGGTTCTGAGATATGAAGGAAATGATCTCTGAAGATAAAAGATTAATTGCAGAGTTGATTTGACCATGAGTGCAGTACATCTGTACCCAGGAGGGGGCTGGGGTATGCTTGACCCGTGTGAGCTATAGAGGTATTTGCCACCCAAAGGGTTTGGTTCTGAGCCACTTTAAATGTTCAGTGTCAATACTACTACCCGTACATGTATGTGATGAAAAAATTCTTAAATAAAACGTGTTGAAATTATTCACTTCTTTGAATAATTTGCCATTAAAGTGCCCATCACCTAAAATTTTTTATTTTCTTATCTGAAACTACACCTTATTAAAATAACTTCTGCGAAAAAATTTTGCGATTTGGTCCAAAGAAGATTTTTTTAGAACTTTTTAAATACGTTCAAATTTGCCGCCATTTTGGCACACCATTCGTCTTAGTCTTCTCTCGGACTATGACTAAATATGACGTACTTTAAGGAACACGTGACCTTATCAACAGGAAAACATTACGAGTTCTGGTACGTTTTTCTATTTCAGAAAAACTTTCTTCTTGCGAAGACATTATGATTCAATCCTTACTTGTAATTTATCTTTTTTGTGTACAGCTGGTGAAGACAAGGTAATGCGAGTTCCTTAATTTACATCACATTACGTCATATGTGAGCCTGCTAGTTTGCATGATCAGCAGTGCAGGTGTACCGCAAAAATGTAGACTTCAAAAATTGGTTAAAAAATCGCGTCTTGTTCAAACCGCAAAATTTTTTCGCAGAAGTCATTTTAATAACGTATAGTTTCAGGTAAGAAAATATAAAATTTCAGGTAATGGGCACTTTAAAATAGGCACACATACAGCATTGCAAAGAAAGATTAAAAGGGTTTAAAACTTATACTTAGTTTTACATAACAAAAGAAAGATCTGATCACAGAGGTGACCACTAAAGTGTATGGCTAGGAAAAAGAAACTAGAACAAGGTTATGAGTTTGCAAGCTGAGTACAACTTTTAGAAGCCAGGTGGGAAGGCTAGTTCTAATGACAAGAGTATAAAATGGCATGATTTGGTCTGAAAAATGGTCAGGATTTTGAGAACTGGGAAGCACACCCAACCAAGACTTCCTTGGAGTAACCCCCCCCCCCCCCCCCCTCATCTCTCATCCTTTAAACAACTGTCACAGAAATTACATGAATGGGATTCTTCCACTACACATGTTGAGATCGATGTATTGATCCAATCTTTGCATCCTACGGAATGCATTCTATGAATTTTAAATTTTTGCATCTTTGGGGATTATTGTTATGTGTCAGGGACACAGGATGCAGAGGCAACAAAATCACTGAAACTCTGCTACATGTGTGATGTCATATTTTGATATTTATAACATGGTTTTTGTTTACTGGTAATTTGATTTTAGGCGTCCTCATCTTGAAGCAACAGTTCGACTTCTACTGAAGCGAGGTGCAGATCCCAATGCATCATCACTTCCAATGCCTGTACTTTTCTTTGCTGTCAAAGCTGCTGACTCTGCTGCTGTAGAAATTTTACTTCAGAAAGGTGCTGACACTTCTGCCAAGCTCTCAACAGAGGTAAAAAAAAATATTGATAAGTGCATGCTTGAAAAAATGGTAGGAGAACTTTCTGTGCTCTGAAATCTGTGCTACTGTACAAGGTAATGAATAAATATAATCATTATTACAATTTTGAATAATGTCTGCATGTCGGGTACTTTCATCCACAGACTCAGAAGTTTGAACTACGTACTAAATAAATAGTACCATTGAAAGTCCTGCTGAAGAGGTTTCATTTGAATGGTAACACCACAGGATTTCATCCACAGACTCAAAATTTGAACTACATACTAAACAAATAGTACCATGTGAAAGAACTGCTGAAGAGGTTTCATTGGAATGGTAACACCGTGGGATTTCATCCACAGACTCAAAAGTTAGAACTACATACTAAATAAATAGTGCCATGTGAAAGTACTGCTAAATAGGTTTCATTTGAATATGGTAACACCACAGGATTTCATCTGCAGACAGTAGAACTACATAACATTACCTCTAGCAGCAGCAAAAATGCTATTAACAAAACACTTTTGGTATTTATTATTCTAGCATTTAGGAATTGCACCTCTCCACATTGCCGTAGCCCTGCCTGATGAGACAGGAGTAGAGATCACTGAGCTTCTTCTTAAATCAGGAGCTGATCCTAACATTAGAGACAGTGCATTTGGTTCAGGGGATAATGGAAGGACAGCAGGCCATATTGTATGCTCAAGAGAGGATAATGACAAGGTATAATACCTGTGTGTAATATTGGGGAGCTTTAGCAGCAACAATGAGATTGAAAAGATTTTTTCTAACTTTTGCACAGAATAATGTTTATTTATTTATTTTTTTTGAGTAATTTAGCGTTATCCTCAGTAGTTTTTGTTTAAATTATATGTGTCCTTGACAAGATTAAAAGGAGCCTACACAGCAAGCATTGCACTCATTCCAAACATTTGCATAATAACTTGTGTGGAAATGCGTCCTAAGCAGGCTAGAAAAAAAGAGAAAATAGAAAGTTTGTGAACAGACTACTCGCATAGATCTTCTTATTCTCACATTTGTTTTCGTAATCAAAAATAGATGGTTCAGGATGCATTATCAAAAACAAGATAAGAAAAAAAAAACAATGTTATGGAAGTGAATAGAATTGCCCGCTTATGCCTATAAGGGGTGACGAATGGTCTTTGCGAGCATGCCGAGCACTGCGATTTTTTTGCGAGCACAAGCAGAAATAAAAAATTTGCTTTGTGAGCTTGCGAGCAACGCAAAAATTTGGGGAGCACGAGCAAGCAAGCACTCGTTTAAATTTTGCGAGCAAATCGAGCAAAGGTAAAATTTTGCGAGCAGTTAAAAATTTTAATGGACCATTCATCACCCCTCCTGCAGACTCATCTAAGCAGACCAAATCAAATAAAGAGATAATAGTAATTTTTTGAGTGGCAATGTATTTAGCACAAAAGTAATAATTGGGGACACTGTTTTTTACGTCTCCTACTGGAGACGGGTCCGCCATTTTATGTGGACATCCACTCCACGCGAAGGTCCAGCCACTTGCATGGCAAAGGAAGTACCTTCATTCCTCAGTTATTTTAAGACCCTGAGTATTGGTCCGGCCCCGGGAATCGAACCCACGACCTCCCACTCTGCAGCCAAGTGCTCTACCTACTGAGCTAATCCTGCCGCAAATAATCATCAATTTTTAAAGCTTAGTTAAACTCAAATAGGAGGTTGAGGTAACAAGTCATCATGCCACAAACAAGGACTATAAGAAGAGGCATGCTTTCTCTAATAATGGAAGTTCTTGAATCCAATATCTAGCCTTCCTTACCAAAAAAGCTTTGTCAATTAAAGTGGCTTAGGCAGTGACTAATTTACACTCTGATTTATCTGTATATTTACAGGTTTCATGTGGCATAGTGCGACTTTTACTGGAATATGGAGCGAATCCTGATTTGCTTTGTGAAGGCCACTCAGCTCTTTCTTTAGCAATCTATAGTGGAAATGATCTGGTAAGATATCCTACTTATTAACTGAGAGTGAGGTCATTTCAGGGAAATCTCAGACCGAGAGTTGTACACTTGAGCCTGCAATACAGGCAGGTGACACTGGTCAGCGGATACCCCAAGGTTCTATTTAGGGTATTTGAGGGGTAGAAGCTCCCCCCCCCCAACATGCCCAGCTCCCCCCTCCCAAATATATTGTTATCATTACAGTATATAAGTAATTATATTGGAAAAACCATCCAGATGCGACGAGATCAGTGCACATGAAGTAAGTATTCCCTGTCTAAGGACACTATATGCCAAAGAACATGATCTCGACTAAAAAATAAAATAAAATACCACTGTAACATTTCTCAAAATTGTATCTCAAAATGCACCAGATTGCATCTCAGCGCATATTTATTTCAAAAAATTTCCGAGGGGCATGCCCCCGGACCCCCCTAGGAAGCTCCTGGCCTTCTCTTCAGCCACTCGGGACTTCTCCCCCAAACGATAAATCCTAGATAGAACGCTGATAGGCTATGGAGCTGTAAGTAGTAGCTGCTTATCATCATTAATCATGTGTTTGTCTTGCAGGCTGTAGACACTCTACTAGAGCATGGAGCTAACCCCAGTCTTCGTCTTTCCAGGGGGGTGGGGTCTGCTCTTTGTGCAGCTACATCGTTCATGGCTGAAAGAAGAAGAACTCCAGCTGGAAGAATAAAACTTGTGAGTTCACAAGACTCATTAACTGCTCCTTTCCTCTTAGAAACCAAAGTCGTCATTTCCAAAAAATCTTAAATTTATTTTCGTTGTGTAAAAAAATGGAAATAAACATCAGCACGTTAAAGCACCGTGGAAGAGGTTTGATTTGAATGGTCACGTAGACCATGGATTTCCGTCTTGAACGCGCAAGTTAGAACTATCTTACAGAGTCAAAATTACTTTTAAATCCCGAATTTTGTTTTGCGCCACTGAAAAACAATGTTTACTACATGATAGTGTGTACTGCTGTACAGGTTTTATTTATTTCTAGCGTCTGCGTAGAGGGCTAGCCGTAACTTGGTCTTAGAATGAAAGGATTAATGACCGCTGATCTCATTTCCTTATCAGATTAACAAAATGATGAGAGCGGGCGCTAACATCTTATCTCCCATAACGGTGAACCTCAAGTACCCTCCTGGTACTGTAGTGGATTATGCTTACAATGTATTTTATCAGGTACACATTTGTTTTATTTTCTAAAGGCTGTTTTCTCTCCTTTTTTGGGACAGGGGGGTTGGTTTTAAAAGAAAAGCTGGGTCAATCTAGGTTTATGGGGAAACTGTCCTCCTACCCCTCCCCTTAGCCAACATTAACACTTATTTCTCACATAGGGCAAAATGTTGGCTTAGGGGAGGGGTAGGAAGGCGTTTTCCCAAAAACCTTAATTGATCCGAAAAACTTTGGTTCTGATCTGTGTCCGTGGGTGAATTAAGACCCAGTTTGTGGTGCGGTATCGAAATCAGAAGATTTGGATGGAGAATGGAAAATTGGTACATGGTGTAAAGAACTTGAGCTTCTCGTTCATATCCAGAGGGTAGGGTGGGACAAGTTACCGCTTTTTCGGTGCCTTGTCTAGAACAGGGTTGGAAAAAGCAGCTGAAAATGGTTTTGTATTGGCCAAGTTAGTCAGGATACCAGTGTCAGATCCCAAAATCCATAGAATACCCCCTGGGGGTATTCTAATTTCTATAGTGTCTCAGTAATCTGTCAGAAGGAAATTCTTTATAGTATAGCACTTTGGCTAATTATCAGAAAACTGCTTAAGTAACTTAAAGTAACTTGGCAGTAATCTAAAATGATTAACGATATAGTTTCTCTTTTTGTTTCATCCATAGGATCGCAAGATAGCTCACACTCCTTACCATGCCCTCTCGGCGTTAGAGCGCGAGTGTTACAATGCCCGCCGGGAAATGCTTGACCATTTAGGAGACCTATTGCGAACAAAGGTGTTGAAGAAGGAAAAAGAACTGATTGAAAAGCAGATAGAGGAAGCCGAGCAACAAACTGGTAAGCTGTTTTCCCATCCTGAGTCCAGTCAGGGCTCATTTGTCAGGGTGTCTTTCTTTCTTCTCTTATAGCCAGCGAAAACAGCCGTTTCTCCTCTCTCTTCACCGCTTGTGACGTTTCGCCAGGAGAGACGTGTGCGCCTCAGCGACAGAAATTCCATACTGGTGACGTAAAATCTGTAAAATCGAACAAATTTACATGTAAACATTGATTTACGTCATCATTGTGGAATTTCTGTCGCTTAGGCGCAGACGTTTTGGGTGGCTTTTTCGTTTTATCCAAAACTGTTGGCTAACCTTATGGGTCCGGTCGAAAGTTCGAGGATATGGAGTAGCCATACTTCCAGTAGACTAATCTAGGGGACGTTTTGTATGTAAAGCGAAATTTTCAGGAGACCTTTTTTAACAAGAAATGCAATATCTTGGTAATAAAATGTGAAAAACACAACCTTTGAAAATCGGAGATAACTTAGTAGAAATACTTCAATTGTCGTAGACTAATGGAACGATCGTCCAGACATTTCGAGCCTTTCTCGAGCTATATAAATTTTTTAGACAATATTTGCTACTTGCTAACAGTTATATTACAGAAAAAGGTGGACTAGTGCCCCTAGTACAGTGTTTAGGCACAGAAATAGTATATTGATCTCATTTGCGTCTTTCATTTCAGTAGCACAGAAACCGGAAGGAACTCCTCAATCTACCTGGGGGATCCTGAAGTCACCTGATAAAGCAAGCAAGATGAGAGAACAGCACTCTACCACTGTTACAAGAAATCTCGACTCTACCCCGGCAGGGAGAAATAATGATCCTAACTTGGCTGGAGGAAATGACAGCCTTAGGTTCAGCCGCGTAAGCTTTCGTCTTGAAAACGAGGTTTTTGGAGGGGATGAAATCGAGGCTGAAGCTGATCGTGAAGTCGAGGCTATCACTGGCGCTGACGGCGAGAGTCCGGGGACTTATGATGAAGTAGGATACAGTAATTAGTTATGCTCTCTCATTTGCTCCTTGACCGCCCGTAATCGCCCCTGAGGATCCACGTCCCTTCTACCGCTTGTGACTTTACCAGTTTTAACGGTCAAGGTAGACAGAGGTTTTCCATCTAATTTGTGCAGGATGAAGAGATCTTTCAAACCATGCCACGCCGGAAAAATAGGCAAAAAACATGTAACTTTCTTATGAGAATCTTGGTCCACCACCCAACCTTAGGATCCTTTGAAAACACTTTACCATAAGCGATTCCTACCGAAATGAAGTCTCCTAAATGCCTAGCAAAAAAACGAGGCAAAAATAGCGGAAGAAGAAAGGAGGAGAGATAGCGGAAAGAAAAAGTCAAGACTGGTGTCTCGAAATTTTGCTTTCTGCGCATGTAGATCAGAAGGCCGCGTATGGTTAAATTTGTTTGTTTGCTTTAGTCGTATTATCAATGAAATTTCTATTGGTTCGTCCTTAGGAAGAAAAGGAAGGGATAACTTCAGATACGTCGCCTGCTGCCGTTACCAGTAAAGAAAACACTCCGTGTTCCCCTGGGTCTGGGCTCAGTGCTGCCAATCAGCCGTCCATCAAGCCCTCGTCACCAGGTCGAGACGAAAACTGTGGATTACGCATTGCTGTGACCAAAGCCGCTGACCATATGAGCATTTCAGCGCTGGCGACTCAAGCTTTGAAGCAGCGGAAGCAAGTGATGAAAAACCGTTTCCGGTATTGTTATGAATGTGGGCGCTCCATTGGGATTCGTTTGTCAGCATGCACGCGGTGTAAAGAGGTGTTCTACTGCAGTAAATCTTGTAAATTAAAAGCTTGGAATGCAAGGCACAGGGAAGAATGCGTAAGATTGACAGGTAAGATGATTAAAAAGTGAAAATAGAGAGCCTAACTGTAAGCAACCACGAGGACAACGAGAACGACAACGTCGAAAAAAAAATTGGTTTTATGAGCAAACCAGCGGCTGCACGTGCATCACGCTTTTTAGTACATTTTTTTGACGTCCACTGCGCGACTACGACGTGAAACCATCTAATGCGACGTTTTATACAGGGCGTGAACATACGACGGCGAATTTTCCTTTCTCTGTTTGAACCTGGATTAAGTCCTCAAGAATTCACCCCCAAAAAATCGCCTACATTTGATAAATTGAGCGGGTCTAAATAGACGCAATTAAAAGTACGCGATTCATTTCTTTTAGCGACGTTTCAGGGCCGTCGTCGTCGTCGTCTTTGCTTAAGCTCCCCACTTTTTTCGAGACTACGACGTTTCGGCTTTCAACTAACGTTATTATCAAGTTAAAATATCTGATATATGGATAGGTTTAATCGTAAAATTTCTAGTCTACGAGCAGTCTCTCTTTTATCTTAGTCCGTCGGGCGAAACGCGTCGAGCGAAAATGACCACGCGCATGACTGAAGGGTGCGAGACGGTGGGCTACCGCCCTCTTTTCTCGCGTCTCGCGGCTCGCGGCTTCGCCGCTCGAAGCTCCCGCGCGCGTGCAGCCCCCTCACTAAATTTGAAAAAAAAGAGAGACTGCTTGCAGTCTATAACGTTTCGTGCTCGTGGAGCTGGGGTTAAGGTCGTCCAGAGAAAGTTCTGCAAAAGAGGTTAAAATTAATTTGAATGGTAACACTTTAGCATTTCGTCCACAGACTCAAAAGTTAGAACTCCAAACTAAATAAATAGTACCATGTGAAAGTACTGCCGAAGAGGTTTCATTTGAATGGTAACACCATAGGATTTCATCCACAGACTCAAAAGTTAGATCTACATACTAAATAAATAGTACCATGTGAAAGCACTACTGAAGAAGTTTCTTGTTAAAATTTGAATGGCAACACTTTCGGATTTCGTCCAGAGATTTAATAGTTAGAGTGACAATTGATCTCTCCATAACATTTGTTTTGCTTAGGAGGAGTAAAAACAGCGTCAAGTCGCCGAGCGGACAGTCCAACTCCCACCACAGACCCGGATGGCCCACCCCCCTCTACCGCCCCCGCAAGCTCTCAAAGAAAGACGCCCTCTCGGAGTAAGGGAGAAAAAGGTCGTAAGCCACAAACGACTTCTCGAACATCGAAGCGAAGTTCTTCAACACCAGTAATGAAGGGAAAGAAATGACAGAGACGTGGACTCGTTAAAGGTATAAAGAAGGGGTCTTGTGGAGAACCCGATGCTTCTGTTGGCTGTAGGCAGAGAGAAAAGTTCGTTTTCTTATGAGACGTTTGCACGAAACGGACACGTTAGACGAGAACCACCGTGCTGGAAGGCAAACAACGCCGTGGAACCTCGAAAATTAAATCAAGGAGATTAGCTTTTTGAATGATGTAAAGTTAGCCTTTACGATCTTAAAACTTAAAATTTAATTATAGTGATGGGTCTTCGATAGCCGTCTGTAATCATGCGACAGATTAAACAAAATCGTACGACCGTGTAGCGAAGGAGGTTTAACCACAAGAATAGGGACCTTTAGCATCACGTTTTTCATGGGAAACTGCAAACCGCAAACCGCAAAATGTCACGTGACCACGGCCTTGCGGTCACGTTTGCAGTTTGCAGTTCACGTTTGAACCGCAGGAGAGGCTTCCAGCGGTAAGTGATTTACGGAAAGGTTTTTTGCCACAAAAAATTGTACAGCCTCGCGTTTAAAGGTATGAACTAGCTTTTTATATCCGTTTGCGATGTGTTTGTTGGATTTTTGATCTCGAATCAATGAATTATTGCTGAGTTTTGGGCGATTAAAGTGATGCACTTCGACTTGATGAAAACAACATGGCGGCCCTAAACAATGAACCCGTAGTTCAAATCAATTTTATATTCGTTTCTGCCGTACTAACAAAGGAAAGTATTCTGTTCCAATCCAGTGTTAAATTTTTTTTCTATCTTGTTACTGAATTCATATCTTAACTCAGTCTCTGTTTAGTTCCTATTTTTAACGTATCACTCCGCGAATTTCATTTTATTTTGCTTATTTCTTTGAGACTGGGGAGCCCAGGCTTCATAAAGCCTTCTGGTTTCTTCTGAGCTCCCTTGCAACATTACAATTCCTCTATGTATTCTTGTATTGTATTATATTTTGGCTAAATAAAAATGAACTGAACTGCACTGAACTGAACGCCTTGCTAAAGTGTGAAATCTCGGCAACGCGAAACTGCAAACGCGTAACTGCGGTTTGTGGTTTGCGGTTTGCGGTTTACCTGATGCTAAAGGTCTCTAATGATCACAGACGGACGGTAATTGGACTTGTTAACAATTAATAATAATTAATTTAGAGTTTGGGTTTTCCGGGTGGTTGTATAAACAGTGACAAGAACAGGGAATTCGTATTTTGGTAAAAGAGAACGAATGATTAAACATCGGCCTTGTAGTTTCGCAGTATTTTTTAATTTACATGTGTAAAGAATAATTTCCTTTTATATTTAAGAATAAAGTTTTGTGAAATAGGTGATTATTTATAAGAAATTAAAACATTTTTTTACTTGATCAAATGCTAATCGGTGTATTCTCTTCCCTCAGTTCACCATTTTCACATATACCATAATGCACCCTGTTTGCCCCCCAAAATTTTGCATAACCATTGCCTTCGATTTCTCTTGGGCCGGCTGTAATACCTAGGAGAAATTAGAAACAATGGTTATGCAATTTTTTTTTTTTTTTTTTTTTTTTTTGGGGGGGGGGGGGGGGGTTGGTGAATGAGCACTAATAGACCTTTTTACCGATACGGCGGCCATATTTAATTAATTCGATTTAAGGAGTATTATACGATGGGGCATGAGCACATTTCGTTTGTATTTTCGAGCGCTTTCGGGACATTTTTTTCTTAAAGTTTTGTTAGAATAAGATTGTAATGGGAAAAAGATCCTTGTGCCGTGTTTGGATGTGGTAACGATCGTCTTTTTCCCGAGAAATATACAGTGAAAGACCATATTTCTAATACTGAACTAGAAAAAGGCGATCATTATTACATTTAACCCTGATAATACACTCCTGCTTGTTTTTAAACAGTCCTTAAAAAGGGGCTAAGTAACCGGGGAGAAATGATCTTATAAATCGGTCACAAATACGCATATGAGAGTTTTCATTCAATTTAATTTTCATCAAGTTTAACGAGTCTAAAACCCAATAATAATATTTACAATATACAATAAAAAGCTTGCTTGTTCTTGTCTTTTTCTACTTGCTTGCAAAACGCTTACTTTTTTCAAACATATTTACATTTGATCAGCATTCACTGAACTATTGACATTATCTACACATCCATAGACTTATTAAATAATATTAATTTTATCATTACGTGGAGTAGTCAATCGATAAAAATCGGAAGCAATCAAATGATTTTTATCGATTGATAACGGAAATCGGTGAAAATCGATAAATTATATTGCTGAGTCAAATCGATATTATCGATTTTTTTCATGATTTTAACGATACATAACTGAAGTCCGCCAAAGTTGTTTTTTGGTATAAGTCATAAAACACATCCAGGAGTAACAATTGGTACACAAACAAGAAAAGGAGAAATGTGGAAACTATTACACACCCAGTTTTCTCTCTAAAACCCTTTATTTTGTAAATAATGACAAAAACGGTTCGGCTTAATTACATTCAGTTCTCGCAGGCTAGTATCACGAGAAATACAACTTTAGATAAACATTTCTTAGCCTGAATTTTAGTTCGAGTCAAAGCCATGACTGAAAATCAGGCTAAAAGATTTCCCTAGATAGATTTTCACCGTTTTCCGGTATCAATAGATTAAAAATCATTTGACTGGTAGGGGCTTTTATCGATTTCGATTTTTATGTATTGACTTAAAAAAAAACCTCCAGGATCCAGGATGATACACCCGAAACTTCAGGGACGTTAGTTTAAAAGGGTAACAGATCTCAATCGTGAAAAACTGGGCACCTACAAACCTGGCTAATATCAGTAATCAGAGGAAGATTTTAAACCTGGTTTTAAAGAAAAGATAGGATTTTTTTAACGATTTTTAAAAAATGATAATTGTTTGATCCTTCGACTTTCAATTGCAGCTTAATTGTCAAAAAACTTAACTGTTGGCATGAATTCAGTTTTCAAATTTTGATGAACAGATGTACCTTCCGATGCAAAACGAAGAAATCGGTAAAAATCAAGATAAATCGATAAACGAAACGAGTGTGTCATCGATTTCTACCGATTGATCGATACAATCGATATCAATCAAATCACATTCACCTATTTTTAATCGATTGACTATTATTAATAGTATTATTATCTATTCTTTAATATTAATTTTATTGCTTTAATTTTTGCATTCTTTTTTCTAAAGATTTTGTTCGTTTAACCATTTAAGCCATCGTAAAGTATAAAGGTTTTAAATAAGTGAATTTGTACATGTATTTGTGATGGCAATGAGTTTTACTATCATTTTCGTCCCAACGTAATTAATCTGGAAGTGAGAAATCAAAGTTTATCGGCAAGATCGGTATCCGGCGAATGTTGACACAACGAATCTCTGCGCTATTAACAGTCATTATACTGTTATTGGACCAAACTCAAGGTAAATCAGACATCAATACTATGCACTATACTTCTCTTCTGTAACTGTCAAACAACCGATGCATTTGACTGAGGAACCGCGCCTTGATTGACGCCGCGTCTACGTGGGTCGAGAACGTACAGATACTGTCCATTCCCCCGGGATCTTGCCCTCGTGTTGGGTGGCGGAGCGTGCACTGGGGTAGGCACATAGCACCCATCCCCAAGTGGCCTGGGACTAGCAGTAAACTTGCAAATGCCATCTTGTTCGCTGCTGTTTGTTGTGTTCGAGGAAACTGAGGTTGTCTCTAGAGTTGGAATTCCATAATATTTATCAAGATTATGGCGTTTACCGAACTCAAGCGCTGATATGAGTTCGTCACGTGATGAGCTATACTCTGAAGATGCGGAGTCGTATGCACGTGGATCACGTGAACCATAAGTCACGTGATAGGGGCTGTATTCTTTTGATGATGTTGATTCTCTCCTCTGAGGGGTCTGGACCGGCTTCATGACAGGAGTTACCTGACTAGAGCCCCGTTTAGAGTTGAATCCTGAGCGGCGAAGATCATTCCGCGAGGGACCCAGACCAGAGTCACGTGGTCTTTGTATGGCATTTGCTGGGCTCTGAAGGTAGACAGGATGTACAAACTCTTGACTTTGATTGCGACTCTTGCTGGGGCGACTGAGACGACTAGCGGTTGATGAGTGGCGTAAGTCAAAATTAGATTCCATGGCCCTTGAGATACTGGCAGTATCGAGTTCAGAGCCTCCGTCCGCGTGCCCACGAAAACCCAACACCCCTATCTCTGGGGTTCCATTTAACGATCTCTGTGTCGTGTAGAAATTAGCATACGTTGTATGATCATTTACGTCTACGTAACGGTGCGCGGAAGAAGATGAATCGGTGTCATGAAGCGTGGGCTTGTGGTACACGGGTTGAACAAAATTCCCTTCTGAAGACGTATCACTAAAGCTCCCTTCAAGGGGTGGTGGTTGTCCAGTGTCCAAGTGATACGGAGGGGGAGGTGGAGGGTATTCTTCCTCGATGATAGGTTCGTGAGTTAAGTTGGCGCGGATTAGGCTTCTGGGAAGGCTGATCTCCGAGCCGTGAGTTGAGCGCATTGGCTCAGGCGAAGATGACAAATCCGCTAGGTTGCCATTGGTGGAAGGGCTTCCTTCCGATTGGACAAGGTTGTTCGGCCTGAAAAAAGAAAGCAGCAATTAATCACGAGACTGACATCAACAGCATCACGAAGATGATAACGATAATGATGACGATAATAATAATCACATTGATGATGATGATGATGATGATGATGATGATGATGATGATGATGATGATGATGATGATGATGAAGACAATTACGACGACAGCGGCGATGATGGTGAAGTTCATATTGTTTATAAAGTGATGACTGTTGATGCCCAAATTAAATTTTATATTCTACAAAGTGATAATAGTCCAGTTTCGAATTAAAAATTACCGCTGAATACAAACATTAACGACACATTCATACAGGGTTAGCCTCGACGTTAAGTAACATATTCTGAAATTCTGGCAAGTAAGTGTTTGAAATTTGAATATACACAATAGACAGAGTAATAAACAGGTCTTTTTCTGGTTGGAATTTGTGAATATATTAATTCAGATGGAGGCTAAGGCTGTAAAAAATGCGTCTTCACTTCTTTAATTCGGCGGTCATAGCGAACTCGAAAATGGACTATTTAAACGCACTGTGCATGATATGAACTTTCATTTCCATGTTTTCAGCTAGCTTCGTCATTTCATCTTTCAGATTTGATACACACACGTAAATGCCTCAGCCACAAGTAACAGTACTGGAGGAAAAAAACTTCCTTGTTCAAATATTGACCCTTTAACGTAAACTTATTTTAAAAGTTATTTTTTGTCCGAGCAGTTTTCTTAATTGTACATATTCTATAAACTGCTAAGTAATAAAACTGAAATGGCTCATAAACGATACCTTTCAATATAATCTTCCTGTATTTGAAGCTCGTCTCTAAATACTTTTCGCCTCCAATATTTTTTCCATCCTTTAAAGAGAAATAAACATGTTCAGAATGATTTAAAGAACAAGTTTCCCTCGCGGCACGACTAATCAGAAGCACTACCCAGATCTGGGAAGTGACGCGTTATCAGTATGGACTTTCTGCGCTCGTTTCTCAGACTTCATTTTGAGGGGAATCTAACGGTGCCCAGCCAACTGAGAGGATTATGAGGGACTTATATGAGATGGTGTGCTTTTCCATTTTAGTAAAATCCAACTAGTGGTCTATTATCAATGCTGCGTTCTGATTGGTTGAGCTACTACTAGGTTATATGTTATAGCCCCCTAGTAGCGAAAAGCGCGGGCTTTTTGGCTGCAAAAAAAATTAAAGTCTAGCTTTAACTAGCTAAATTTTTTTTTTATTCTCGATATTTTTGACCAACTAGTTGGATTTTACTAAAACAATTATTCCTCTCGCCCTCATGGCCTCTGAGTCAATAGCCCATTCGGGCTTGAGGAATAATAGTTGTTTTTCCAGCGCTAAGGCAGCCGCGTGAAACGAAATTTATTCAGTTTTTCTTTCCTTCTCCATTAACGAAAAAAAATTGTGCTTTACATTTTCATCGAGTTACTTAAAAAGTTGGCGCTTTTAGAACTTCTCAGTAGAGACCTTACGAGTGAGAAATCAAGTACAAGAACGACTTAGAAATTTCGATCTAACTGCATTACCCAAAACATCAGCTCTTTCCTGTTGCTGGATAACTTATAAATAAACATTTTGGGTAGGAGTTCGAACGAGTGGTGTGATAAGTGGTTATGAGGCACACGAAATTGGTTTGCAAACTTTCACATTAAACTGACTTTGTTGTGAGGCAAACTGTAAACGAAGCCAGTATCAAAGATTTATCAACAAACAAACATTAGTAGACTAAGTGCGCTTCCCATTTGTCACAACTAACCGGCTAAGGACAATTCCCGTCGCAATGATATGATAATTTCCCTTTTTATCAGATCCCTCCAGCCAGATCAGTCAAATCCTGAATAATATGTATGAAGGAGATGGCTTTTCAACAAAAGCTCTTGGAAAACCCTATTTCACTATCAAACTGACTGGTCGGGCAATGGTGTGGCCGGCCAGTTTTGACACATGGAAAGCGCCCTACGTTTTTTAAAACTCACAAGAAATTTTTTTACGAGGACCGTACCTTGAATCTTGTCGGCATTTAGGTGTCCGGCTCGAAAAGCCACCAACAGCAAACAGACAATGACAATAACTATCAATGCACAAACACCGATAAGCACCCCAAGGAATGTAGGGTTACGGTAAAGCTGACTGGTCTGGAGAGTGGCTTTGGTGTCATTAGGTTCTACAACCTCTTTTACAATGACTTTTCTTCCTTCTGAAAAAGACAAATCGATAAAAACAGTTGTCTCTACGTGTTGACTTTGTAAATATTTTATCCACGTTAAAAAGCCACGAAGCCAAGTAAGAGATAAGTAAGGTTTCGCTCAAGAAAATTTCGGCTCTTGACCCCGGTCTTCTTTGGGGTTAGGGGGGGGGGGGGGGTATTCAATTATTTTGCACATACGGGTACGCTCCACTGAACAGGGTATGGTTTTCAGTGTCTACATACAGGGAATACAATTTCACTCTTTAGCGTCTTTTGACAGGAGAAAAAGACAAGATTGAGAAGGTCGGCGAGGAGCGGTCTACGTTAGAGAGCTTTAGATTCTAAAACGGAGACGACTACGGGTACGAGATTTTCTAAATACTGAGTATTGCTCACGTGTGAACCAGTGTCATTTTGGCGGGAAAACGTGGCAGCCGTCGTCATTCTACTACGAGTTTTAGTGAGAGTGTCGTAGTGGCGGGAACAAGTTATCAAATGATAGAAGTTTTAGCATTTTTCGATCGGAAGAGGTCTTAAATTAACCTCCTTCAATAATGATAACAGCGCCAACTTTCCTCGTGACAAAAAGTACAATGAAGAATTCCAAAGTGTCTATTTTTTGACAATACGCGAAAACCATACATAATGTTAGGGCATAATGTTATTTATGTCGATACAATAAGCCTTTGTGATCTAAATGGTTGATCTTCCGACTCAGATCAATCTAACGTCTCTTTCAAGAGCCAATCATTTCTATCGCCCTAAGGGAGTGTTTGTATAAAGGAGCATGCATTCCCGCGTTCGTCTCCTATTGCTTTCGCCATCACGGCGATTACATCTCTGCGGAAAAATTTAATGCAGGTCATATATTATGGTCATTTGTCTTAAAACAGGGTAGCCAAATGGGCAAGTTTTGTTTCAAACCGGGTCAGGGTTTACAGTGTAAAGACTTCAGCCACTCAACTCTACCCAAACTTCCCTGGGGTATCCGGACCTCCTCACTCCTAGACTCGGGCAACTTACCTCCGATCCTAACCATAAACACTTTGCTGGGTTTCCCTCTTCCGACAGCGTTCATAGCTGAGATCCGAAAGTAGTAGCCAGAATTAAAGTCCACATCGTGCAGGACAAAATATGTGAGTTTATGAATATACTGAACTTTCCATAGGCCGTTGTTTATTTTGTACTCAAGAACAAACATGTTTACTGGACTGTTTCCGTCACTCCATCCCTCCCAGCTAATGTTCAGAGCTGGTGTGTGTTGAAGTATGCTGAAGTTAATTTTTGTTGGCGGCAGTGGGGGTGCTGCGAGAAGAAAAGAAATAAAGATTAAAATTGTTATTTACGTAATAAGAAAAAACTCAATTTAATTTTAATTTTAAACAAACATGAAGACAGCATCAGGGAAGGACTAGCAGGGGACATAAGAACCATACCAGCTAGTTGACCAAATTTAAAAATAACTTTCAAAGCATGGAACGAAAGAAAGAGAAATTGCCAGGAGAAGAAACTATCATATATACTGTTAATCATGATAAAAAACCACCCTGATAAGTACGATGCATGCTACCGCCCAAGTAACATGAGGGCGAACAAGATCAAAGTCCCTAATCTCCTTCTTCTAATATGGTACTACCTGCAACGTTTTTTTATACTTGATATTTCTCGAGCGCAAAGGGCGAGCTAGAAGTTTTTTATGTTTTTGGTGCCTAGCTAGCTCAGGTCTTCAGTCCTAAGCTTCTCGGTTTATTTAATGTGAAAACATTTCAGCTTTTTCCATCCCGCACACAAGCTCTTCGTAAACTGGGCTTCAAGTTAATTTGAAGCTGCAGTTGTACTTGTATTCGGCAAGTACATGTTAGCAAGCTTGAGCGTGGCCGAATGGTAGGGGCGCCGCGCCCAAAATGAGATGTCCAGGGTTCAAATCCCACCCTTGATGGTACCGGGGTTTGTTTCTCGTTAATCCAGTGCTTGCTACCTGAATAGCTTTCCGGCAGAAAGAGGATACAGTAGTTAAGTGAGGCTACGCCACGCTAATAAGTTCTGACAAGAACAAAACAGTGGTCTGATGCTGCCATTACCAAGGAGGTAAGGGCATGCGCAATGTACAGCCAGATCACGAAAATGGATTTGTCTGTATCTCTCCCTGTTATATAATTTTTATTTATCAATTACGAGAAATGATCAATTGAACATTTGGAGCATCGGCTAGTCGTCGTAACTTGACCTCTGCGTTACTATTTACTTCACAAGAATCCACACTTACTTTTCACTTTAAGTTTTCGAACCACTGTCTTTCTTCCTAATTTGTTGCTTGCGGTACACTCATAATCACCAGCGTCCTCCTCTTTTACTTCTTTGATCTCCAGTGAGCCATTCTTTAACTGGCGATATTTGGTGGTGTCCGTAAGGTCACGACCACTGCTGTACCACATCACTGAGGGTTCAGGGTAGCCATACGCTTCACAATCCAAGATGGCAGAGGTCGATCGTTTAGCAAGAGTGACCAGAAGATTGTCGTAAAATATATCTGCTTTGACTAAAATGAGAGTTTTTTCCTTTAAACATGACTTTTAAGAGTAATATTTTTTCCATGTATGTCAGACGTTGTTATACTTGAAGTCCACCTTAAAATTATGCCTTAAAGCGAAAGTTTTAGTAGCATCATTAAAAAATTTTCTTACTGAATCAGCAAAAAACACAGAGCTATTGTCAGGCATGGCAAAACGTGGAACTGATGTAAACTGGGGTTAGGGTGCGTTACCACATTCAAACTGCCAGGTTAAAAGTACAGGTCACAACTCCACAGGTCAAGAGTACAGGTCACTGCTCCATCGATAAGTTAACCAAACCACAAAGATTCCCTCGATCTTACAAAGCAATTTGTTAAGAGATTAGGGCTGAGAGACAGTTTTAATGCTGTTTATTTATCACTATCATGGTGACCTGTACTCTGACCTGTGGAAAACTGACCTGTATTTTAGTGACCCGCCGCATTCAAACGAAAGGAAAATCAAGGAAATCCAGCTCAGATAAACAACAGTCAACTGTGCTTACTTTTGAGTAAAAATCTAAATTGAAGTTACCATCAGCGACAAAATTGTTGCGCCTCTTTCGTCAAACGGGTATATTTAGTAAAATTTTTGAGTAAATAGTCGTGACAGTAAGACGTGAACAATGAAGTTAAGTTGAAGGTTAAGTGTCTCACTCGACTATTATAAGATCCTATTGTAGCAGCTGTGCGTCCTAACCCGGCTTTACGAACAATCTTATTACCCATGGGCCCAATCTCAAGGGCAGAACACGATACCGAGTGTTTTTTCTTCTTTTTCAATACAGGGTCCCCAATAGGTGGTTTACGTCAATAGGTGCGTTACGTCATCGCCGCCATGCTGGTGGACGGGAAACAAAAGATTGCTCATTAGCTCGTTTTGTTTGTCCTCCAGCATTTGTTCATTTCACCATTGTTATTTGTGTCTCCCGAGATTGCATGAAAACCACCTATAGGATTTTCGGGATGCGGGATTTCCCTTATTTGGAGCTCGGGATTTAGGATTTTAAAGCAAACCCGGGGCGGGACTCGGGATTGAAAGTAGGCGCGGAAGATGTTGCCAAAAACTAAACCGCGAAATTACGGGATTGCACAGGCCTTTGTCTTAGGAACAAACACAATCACCAGAGGTATCCGTAAACCAATGAACAATTATCTTACTCTGCTCCTGAGTGGTTTGCGTAACAACAGCAGACGCATTACCGAACCCTTTGGAAGTGCTCGCCATCACCCAGAAATAATACTCTGTGAGAGATTCCAGATCGGGTAGATACTTTGACGTAGTATTTCCAGCGAGGCGGACTATGGAGACTTTATCAGAGTTGATTGCGCGTGGATCCTTGACTGCCTTACTGTAGTGGAGACTGTATGCTGTTATGATGCCATTTGGTTCTAAGGGGGGATCCCACAGTACACGAATTGTTTCTTTGAACACTGGAACAGCTCGAACGTGACTTGGAGGTCCGGGCTCTGCAAAGTAATTTTGTATGATTGAATGACACTCCCCTAAAGGGTTAGTCTTTGATGAACTGCTCCCCCAAAACTCAACCGGAAAACGCCGTCATAGACTGTTCACAGTTCCCTAAAGATCGTCGATATCGAGCGCTCACCGTCACTATGAGTTTTCCAATTTCGGAGTTTATAGCGGTGGACCGTCGCCCGCATGCTAAGAAGACATCTTTAAGGTCAGGTCAGGATAGCCGCATGTAGCGTACGTTTTTGACGATCTTACTGAAAAATAGGGGACTGTGAACAGTTTAACGCAGTCAAATGTTCTCCCCCGTGGGTTAATTACACGGGCGTTTACAAATTAATTACACGATCAGTTGAGTTTCTTGTAACTCAATTTTTTGATTAAGAAAAACTGTCTGAAGCCTGATGGGGGGATTCATTCTCTCCCCTACCTTCTCTGATAGAACAACGGGCAACTATTTTAACTTTTCCTTCCTCTTATTAATAAATACCTTTAGATTTTAGGACGAAAAAGACTAAGAGGACAACATTTTCCTCAATTCTAAGTACTGCACGCGCGTGAAACAGGGTCATTTTGGGCGGGAAAAAGTGATAGCTGTAGTCATTCTACTACAAATAACGGCATCGTTGTGACAGAAACAAATTATCAACGGTTAGAAGTTTTATCATTTTGCGATCGGGAGAGGGCTTAACCCCCTTTAAGACAAAAGGCAAATAACCGTGCTAACTTTTCATGTGAAAAAAAAGTCGAGAGGACTTTCCCGGTGTATTTTTTTTTTTTGGCGAAACGCGAAAAAACTTAAAGTTAAACATCGTCCTCTTCCTCGAACCTACAGGTTTCTAATCCCCGGGGGAGGGTGGGGGGGAATACTAGCACTCCCTATAATGGCCTATTACGGAGAGGTTCCGCCCGAAAGGGGTAGCTTTTCAGGCCTCAGGTATATGAAATGCAGTAGCCGATCCAGGGGAGAGACCCAGGGGGCCCAGGCCCCCTTATCTCAAGGACTAGATGCCCCTCCCCCCCTCCCTTATCTGGAGGTCTGGATCCGCCACTGAAATGGTAAGGATTTCACAAGTTAAGTATATGAAAGGTTAGGGAAATCTGTCATTTCGATCGTTAACAAAAAGGGCTAACAGATGGCTGTGGAAAAGCCGAGAAACCTTTCTAGTTTTATGATTTACTCATATTTAAAAGATGGTTCATTTACAGCGGTTAAAAGGGATGCAAAGTTTAAAAGGGTGCTTTTTCTGTCAAAAATGGTATCTTAAAGGGTAAGGTATTGGACCTCGGGGCGGATGCTCCCCGTATTATTTTTTTTTAGTACCCCCTAGGTCTCTAATTTCTTTCTTCTTGGGAAAAAATATCAATCAATCAATTAATAAAGAAAGAAAGAATCTTTAAAATCGAAGTACTTACTGTCTTCTTTTGTTAGTTCTACTTTCGGACCACTTGCCACGCCCACTCCCTTACTAGTGAAGGCCGCCACACGGATCTTGTATCTGGTAAACTTGCCCAGCTCTGTCAGAGTAACGTTTCTTGCATCAGAACCTCTGACTGTTCTGTTGAAGATTTTCTCTGGTCTCTTAATGATGAAATAATATACTTTGTATCCCAGTAACCGGCCGTTGATTGCATTTGACGGAGGTTTACTCCAAGTAACTCTCATGCTTTGTGATGTGAGTACCATGATTCGCACGTCCTGGGGAGGCTGACTGGGGACTGGTGATGAAAACGAAATAAACAGCAGTTGACAACAGTTTCATTCTGCAGTTAAACTGCTGAGGTGCTTAGCGTCTAGCATGTGACGGTAAAATATGGTTGGGTACACAGTGGCATTTCGTAATCTAAGCCCCCCCCCCCCACCACCTTCCTTCCAGTTACAGGCCAGTGTAAAGAGAAACTGAACGACATCTGATTATAAGCCCCCCCCTCCCACATACAAGCCCATTCCAGCTTGTTTTGGAATGAATTCGATTTGTTATGACGCATGGAAGCTAAATTAAAAACTAGTAAATGCCAATTGTATTTTTCATCACCACTTCTATAGCTTGTTTCGAAGTGATTTTTCTATTCCGATTTTAAGCCCCCTTGGGATGTAAGCCCTTCCGTTAATAAGCCCTCGTAAAACCCCTTACAAAGATGTACAAGCCCAGAACCAGCAGCAATTTTCAGTGGCGGTAAGCTGCACAATACCATTTCCGTTACGATTTGGTGCCGAAAAAGGCGCGAATATTTTAAGCCCGAGACTGGTAGAGAGACAAAAACAAATGAAAAAAAACATTTACTTTTGTTTGATTTCAACCCGAATGAAAGGACCACCTCAAAATACAGTCCTCAATTTTAGGCTGGACTTTTCCTAAAAATGACCTCATGATTAAGCCTTTAAGCCCTAAGAGTGATCAGCGTCAAATTTCTCCATGTAATATCACTTCTTTATAAAACAGAGTGGTCATGAGAATTAAGGACATGATCACACAAGACGAATCTAATTGATACTTCAACAAATTCTCCCTACTTCTTCTCTTGAAAACGCATAAGGATAACAAATGAGAATTTGAATTTTGATGTTAGGATTTAAAGGGTTAAATCTTTCATTTCTGTGTGATGTTGTCATACATACCATCCTCGAGAGTTTGAACTTCGTTTTTCGTCTTTGACTTCGGGCTAACACCAGCCCTTGTGAACGCTTGAATCTCAATAACGTAAAAAGAGTAAGGCTCAAGGTCACGGATAGTGTAGCTTCTTCTGTCGCCTCCGTTCACCGTTATGTTTTTCCTCATATAATGTCTATTATTTTGTTTGTACACTACACAGTAGCCTCTGATTACGCCATTTCTGCTCTCCAAAGGTGGTGGCTGTGTTAAATGCAGAGATTTAAGGTTACATAAAGACCACGGAAGCCTACATGTCTAAAGCTTTACCCTGATATTCAATCCTATTAGTTTCCTCATACCCCCTTGTGCCCTATAGCTCCCTATCAAACACCAAACAATATTTGATTTTATAGTATCGACCCTTAAACCCAGGGGTACTCCCTATAATGGCCTACACGGGGAGGCTTCACCCAAAAGGCCACTCCCCTTCAGACTTTAGGTAATTGAAAGGGTAGGGATTAAACTTGTTGAAGCATTGCCTATGTTAAGGCCCAAAAGAGCTAACAGATGCATTATATGGCCGTGAAAAAAAGTCGAGAAAACTTTTTGATTTTATGATTCATTCATATTTCAAAGACAGTCTACTTGCAGCAGATAAAAGGGATGCAAAGTTCTAAACTCTGAAAGGGGTACCACTTTTCAACAGAATTCGAAGGTGTACGAAATAGGTACCTTTTCTGTCGAAAATGGTATTTAAAAGTGTAAGGGGTTGGACTTCGGGGCGGAGCCTTTCCGTATAAGACTTTGTTGAGTACCCCCCGGGACTTAAATGACGATGCCGAGTCTCATACCCTTAGCTTGTCTCTTAGATCCAAATGAACCACAGATTCTGATGTTCAGTGAAAGATGTTCGATAGCTTTCTTACCTCCCAACGGACGAAGATATCCTTTGAAGACACCGCCGTTACGTTCGTGAGTTTAGGGGGCTCTGATGGCGCTACAAAAACAATGATATACCCGATAATGTTAAGTTATATTTAAAAATTGGATATAACGTGATTTTCATTTTTAGAGCTAACGACCTTTTTATTGCCTTTGCATGAGTACTCTGATGGAACTTTAGAGTACTTTACAGTACTACTAGTGGGAATTAAACCAAAACTGAATGAAAGGCTGGCAATGCGGCAAAGGGCTGATTAATTTTAGGCCAGTATTTCGGCTAACAAAATTAGCCTTCCTCAGGGCCAGAGCTACACTGAAGAAGAATACTATAACTGCTACTAAAATTTGAATTTAAATTTACATGAGAGGTTATTGGTAAACTAAAAATCAGAACAAGAGATAACATGATAGATGGGTAAATAATTGTACAATAAAGAGGATCGATAAGGTACAGGTAGAGTGTGCGCTTAGTGCTACTAGTATACTAGAAATACGTATCTCGCAAACCCTCGCGTAACTAGGTGTTGCGCTTCATTAATAAAGAACTTAAAAGTTAAACCTTAAAAGTTCTCTAGCAGCTGCTAGAGAACGGACAAGAAAAAACGCCCAGAAACATGAAAACAGTATTGACTTTGTTTTTGTATGTGTCTGTACTAGCAGAATAACAAATAAACTAAAATTTAATTACATTCACTCTGGGAAAAGATTCTTTTATAGGTGCTGTTACATATGCAGCACATACAAATGGTACAAATGTAATCGTATATAATTAAACCATATCTCTCTGGTAAAAAAAGGAAGACGATGTTATCGCTTTTGTACACACTTAAGAAACCCAAATATAGTGACGAAAAAAGACCGCTAAATATGAACGTAACGAGTGTCGATGACTTTGAAAATGAATAGGATTAAAAAATATGAACATAAACGCTGCCAAATTTCTTCACATGCAGCCAGTGGCTGAATTACGGGGGAACCGGAGAGGTGAGATCGGACGTCAGTAGGTGAAGGCGCAGTATACAACCGCTTCAATCCATATTTGATCTCACCTTGATCACTTCGACCAAATGGGACCTTAACCCTTTAAGCCCTAAGTGTGATCAGCATCAATTTTCTCCTGGTAATATCTTTGCTCCATAAAACATTATGGTCACAAGAATTAAGGGATTGATCACACAAGATGAATTCAATTGATACTCTAACAACTTCTCCCCACTACTTCTATAGGAAGTGTATAGAGACAACAAATGAGAATTTAAATCTTGATATCAGGGTTTAAAGGGTTAAGCAACGAAGACGACGACGGCAGTGAAAACGTCGGTAAAAAAATGAATTTGCGTTCTTTCAAACTTAATCGCGTCTATTTGGACCCGCTCAATATGTCAAATGCAGGCGACTTTTCCTGGAGTTGAATTCTGAAGGATTTTATTCAAGTTCAAAAAGAGGAAGGAAAATTCGTCCTCGTATGTCCACGTCCTCCATAAAACGTCAAATTAGGAGGTTTCACGTCGTAGTCGTGCAGTGGACGTCAAAGAAATGTACTAAGAAGCGTGATGCACGTGCAGAGCTGTTGTTTTGCTCATAAAACCAATTGTTTTTTGACGTTGCTGTTGTTGTTGTCGTCGTCGTTGCTTAAGGTCCCTAATGATGGCACAAGTCAGATAGACTATGACACCAGGTTCTACATCCCGTTACTCCTTTCTTTTCTTTTCATCTCCTACAAGAGAGAATTAGGCGACAGAGTGGAAAACGCCCAGTCTAGCCCTTGGGATATGTGAATTTCACCAAAGTTATTTTTAGACTAATTAAACGCTTGAAATTAATCGGAAGTTGGCCTCGGGAGAGGTCCGCAAACGTTTGTTCAGTGTTGTCAAGAGAGAATCCAACAGTCGCCATCACAAAATTCTGCATTGTTTGCTTTAAGGCAGTCGCGCGTGGACTTGATCGGCATGATGACGTTTCAAACAATCGATTAAAACGAGCAGACGTCTCAGGAATTAGACTTCCGTTTAATTACAACCTCTAAAAATAACATGAGTGAAATTTACATATCGCAGCCAACGCCCTAACATTCCCTCTGTGTCCGATTATTCTCTGTCGATTCCCTACTACTGTCTTCTCTTCGAATTTCACGAGCTCTTTAACGTTCCCTTCCAAATGATGGTGAGGAGGAGGTGAGGAGGGTGAACGAAGGAGACAGGGCCATCGGCTTAACGTTACAAGCATGCTGCACAGAGAAAAATCCTTACCCGCTTCACGAGTCGACGCTGTTATCACAGGACTTGCGTCGCTCATTCCTACTTTGTTAGTCGCGTACACGCGTAAATCGTACGTAGACGCCGGACGTAGCTCGGTAACATCCAGCCCAATGGTCTGCACCTCTTTCTTGTCATTATCTCCCCAATCCGCGGTTTGGAGTTTGATTTCCACTGTGTACTTTGTGATTTGCGCGTTACCGTTGAACCTTGGTGTCCAAGTCACGAAGATAGAGCGCGCAGTTGTTCCTGAGACTTTCGGTTTAGACGGAGGAGATGGCCTCTCTAAAATGGATAAAAAAACCGAAATTTGGTTAATTTGGTCATGATCCACGTACATCTAGCATGTAATTTTGGGTTGACGCGTACTGTAAAAAAGCTAACTTTTTATAGATTTTTCAGTTTTTGTTCGACTATCGTCTCTTGCCCACTTTTCACTATCTGAACGCCAGTTGAGTATGTCTATAAGAAAAAAAACTATTATTTAAAGCACTGTACAAGGCGGAGGGAAAAGGCTGAAGTGCAACATTGTTAATACCTTGGGGAAAAATCAAAAGCGATTTTGAACTCCATTCGGTAGGGTTTGTTCTAGATAGAGTCTTATAGAGAGAGTCAAGAGAAATGTCTAGAGAATGACAGAAACCCTCTCTTGGCGTCCGTTAAGAGCTGACCGCGTAACATATTCGCTCTGTTTTTTCAACCGGTTTAACAGTGTACAATACTGCGCAATGTACGTGAATCTTTATAAGACACAGCTAACAACAAAAATCTTACTTTGAACGGTGATTTGGAAACTCTTGTTGTCAGAACCAAAATGGTTCACAACCCTACACGAGTACGTCTTGGTGTCCTCAAGCACAAGTTCTTTCACGATTAACGTACTTGTAACCCTGTAGTATTTGTCTTTTGTAGACTTTGTAATGCTAACACGAGAGTTGCTTGACAATCCTTTTGTTCCGTTAGACCAGGTTAGTGTAATTGGTAGGTTGCCCACCGCAACGCAGTTGATTGTGACGTCAGAGGAAACCTTGGCTGATGTGTTCGCCGGCGCAGTAACAATGGTAGCTGGCACTGCTGGACAAACGAACGCACTAACATTATGAGGTGATGTTATCCCGGGAAGGAGAAGCTGATATAACACATTACATTTTAAAAAGATAAAAGTACAGTGAAACCTGTATTAAGTGGACTTCATATTAAGCGAAAAACCTGTATCAAGCGGACAAATAGCTCAGTATATTTAAAAGTATCGTCCCATATTTTAAGTAAAACGAATCTATATCTAGCGGACTGCTATTAAAGCGGGCACCAGGGAAGGCAACGTCGGTGGCCACCTAATACAGGTTTCACTGTAATGTCATATTTTATAATCCAGCCATATCAACTACAGTTGAATCATTCCACAACGGCCACGGGATGAAGCGAATCCTGCGTTCTGATTGGCAACCCGAGCGATGATACCCGATACTTCTCTAAGATGCTCGCTCGGGATTTCCTGCGTTGGTCCCCCAAGGAAAATTTTACCTTTTGTCCATGCATATAACTCCATTATTGACTAACCTTGCTTGGTCAAGGTGGCTGGATATTTACCTCGTTCTTTTTTGCCTTTTTATTGACCTCGTCGTGGGTCTATCAAAACGCAAATAGAACCTTAGCTAATAGGGACCTTAAGATAAGACGAAGGCGACGGCAACGAGAACGTCATAGAAAGCAATAGGTTTAATAAGCAAACAACAACTTTGCACGTGCATCACACTTTTTTGTACATTTCTTTGCCGTTTTTGCGCGACTACGACGTAAAAATGCCTAATTTCATGTCTTGCAGAGGACGTAAACAAGCAACGACAAAATTTTCTTTCTCCTTCTTTATTTGGATAGGCTCTCAGGAATTCAACTCCCGGGGAGTTCGCGTACACTCGACAAAGTAAGCGACATGAAATAATCCCGTTCAAGATTGAAAAACTGCGAATTCACTTTTTTAGCGTCGTTTCACCTGCCCTCGCTGTCCTCGCATCTTAAGGATCCCTATTATCCAACCATCTTCACTTTCCGTTAGGTCAATCACTGCGCAGGTTTCTTCCTAAAGAAAAGGACCGAATGATAGCGCAGCATGGAGAAACTCAAGATGTCTGTTTTTGCAGTAGGGCTTTGCCCAACAGAGATTCTCATTAAGAGAGAGTTCACTGTGTAGATAACTGACCTTAACTAGCTATTAATGACAATTATTATTCGTTTAAAATTTGACAACGGCAAGAAAACGGTATCATTGAATTTTCTGTTTTAAAATACTGGTATTGACCCTACACGATTTTGTTACCCAGAAAAAAATACTAACAACTTCATACCGTGAACTTTAAGCTGTACTTGTCGGTTCACCACCACATCACTGACACCATTAGCAGCCGTGCACAAATACGTCCCATCGTCTTCATCGCTTGCGTTTCTGATCACCAGGGTTCCGTTGACCAGTTTTTCAAAACGAGGCTTCTCCAGGGAAACTGGAACGAACCGCCCTCCCACTGACTTGCTCCAGTCAATGCGCGAAGGTGGTGTCCCGGATGTTAGGCATGTCAAGGAAGTCGTGAAGGTTTTCAGCACTTGTTTGTCCTCGGGTTCTTCGATGAATTTGGGCGGCTCTAAGAATGAAAAAAGTCTTTTAACGAAACACGCAGAATAGCACAGGATCTGCTTTGAGGGCCCATTAGGAACAAAACCAAGTGACCGCAAGAGAGAATGAGTTTATCCCCCCTATAGGCCATATCCGTCTTACTCCCTCTTAAGCAATGTTACCTCGCGCGTCTCGTCAAAGATTTGTGAGAAGGAAAATTCCAAAACGCTAATAAATGGGTTAAAAAGCTACCTCTTTTTCTCCTTACAGACTCCGTTATGAGGTTTTTCTCACTCAGGAACCCGTGAGTAGTAAAGTAACAAACTACTGAATAGGGTAACCTCTCATGCATTTTTTTAGAAGTTGGGCGGAAAGAGGGTTGCCTAACGATCAGCCTAGACAAAGTCCAGTTGAATTTGACTCTTTTCTACAATAGAGATTAAGCACCGCGATTTTTTCTCCCCATGAAAGGTAGAGGGACAAGTGACCTGACTTTTCCCGCGTTTGCCGTTTGCCGGCCGCCGTTTCAAAGCGAGGAAAACATTTTCATGTTTGAAAGAAACGCGAAAACGTGAGCTAGTATTTGCAGCCCGTTTGTATCGATTATTCCTTCATTTTGATCACTTTTTTTATTTACTATCCTTTTTCCACATGCACTGTTTGTAAAGCTAAAAGAGTTTCAAATTTGAGCGAAAAAAGATGACAACTTCTCTCATACTTTTTCCAGTCCCAGTGAATGGCGACCGAGAACACTTTCCGTGCAGTATACGTATTTCACTTAGTTTAAAAGAGTCTTAAAAGAAAAATTGAGAAATATGGAAACATTTAGGTAATAGCTAGTTACTTTCCAAATGTTTTAGACAATTTGTGTACATAGTTTTCAGTTCTGTAGTGTCGACGGAAAGCGTAAACAAACAAACACAGCGGACGGAACGGCAAACTACAAACGGTTAGCTGACGTTCGGCGTTCATCCTTTGCTCGGTACTTAATCTGACTAAAATCATCGCCCCCTGTACACTATCGGAAACATCTGCCCCTTGGTAGCAATTGTTAATGTTACACAGATACATTGAGAAACTTCAGAGGTTAAAGAAAATGAAATTTTAAGTGATTAGACAAGTTGACCTTGTTCCCTTCGCCATTAATTTGTAAGAAGCACATACTCACCATAGACAACCATCTCCTTGGAGACACTTACTGTCCCAGCCTCGTTACTGGCGATACAAGTGTACGTTCCAGAGTCTGCGGCGGCCAGACGCTGTATCTGAAGAATGCTCATGCTTCCGGGCAACTTAGTGATGCTGAGTGTATCGCTAAGAGGACGACCATCTTTCAGCCACATAGCACTAAATCGCACGTGGCATGTGAGTGTCCCCGCTTTGCCTTCGTGCCAGTCCTGTGCGGTTATCTTAGGTTCTGGGAGCTCTGTAAATATAGGGGAGGGTTAAAGGCGGTTGCCAGGTTTTTTTTAATCAAAAATAAGCTAAAGCATGAAACATTAAGTCGAAAACGAAATTATAGGCATTCTAAAATGATTTAGAGCATTCTATAGTTTTCGGGTCCAGTTTTAAGGCCTAAAACGATGAAAGAATATGAAAAAAATGCTTAACCTGCTTTTTGCCTAAGAACTGCTTTTGGTTTCTAGTTCGTCTATAGCATTCTTTTTGTATACGTTTTATTTTTTAAATCACGAAGGAACAATCATTTTGCCTTGGATGATGAGGGTAATATCATCAAAAATTTGGACAGCACTAGCTTTAACACCTTTATTCATCCGTTAAAAAGGCCTTTGGCACAGTTGGCTTGCTCAAATAACGAAGATGTTCGATATCCTCCACTTTCCAGCTTTGTTAGAGGCTCTTTTCTTCAGCTTTTAGTTCGTGCCCAAATGAAGCAAAAAATTGTGTGAAAACGGCTTGCGTAAAGGTTTTTACAACGATCTTTAAGAAGCAAGCCACGTTTACATTTACACGTACGTGAAATTTGTTCGCAGGTCGATTAGCGCTTAACCCAGGGTTAAATTTAACCAGGGTTTCTTTTTCTTTTGTTCAAAAGCCTGATTTTCTCGGATAATTTTCTCTGTTATTTTTGAGAGCATACAATCATCAACTTAATGATAAAAAGAATTAAACTGAATTTACTTTTTAAGCTTTCATATCTGAATTCAAATTTCGCACTAACCCTGGGTTATCTTGAGTCAGCTTTGAACAACCCGGCCCAGGAATGTTTTCAAATCAGTACTCGTTTTCAAATCGCGACTGCGCAAGCGCAAAGTTCGGCTTAAAAAGTGGTCTCTTGTGAAAAGCTGTAACCTTTCACTGTTATTTTCTGCAATATTTTAGGATAGAAAGTAAGATGAATAAACTAACATTATATCTCAACTTACCATAAACAGTAACTTCCACAATGCGTTCCTCTACTTTATTACTACCAGCCGCTGAACACTTGTACCGACCGGCGTCCCCGGTTTGTACACTGGAGATATGAAGGGTGTTATCATCAGAGACGGATTGCCGGTGGTTAAACGGAATGTTGACTCCATCTTTAGACCACGTGACAGTTGGAAATGGGTAGCCTTTTGCTACACATGGCAGTTGAAAAGGTTGCCCTTTTGTCGCGTTTGCTTCCGTGGGAATTGAGGTAATGTTTAATGTGCCTGTCGAAATACAAAGAGATGAAATAATTAATTGTTAAATATCTTACTATCCACTCTCACCAGGGCTTTTCAGGGATAATTTACAACACTGGTTGGGGGACATATGATGCAGTTTATAAGTAATGAAGTAATGCGTAGTGATGCCCCCTATGTGAATTTGAGATAGACCACCACACCGGGAACTATGTCCCCTACTCTTAATGAACAGTATGTGGGTTTTTAAACGTTCCACTGAATTTGTTATATGTGCGAGGGTTGTGAGACAGGGCCTAGGTTTCTCGGTCTTATCCGAGAAGACAAAATTTTGACCGGTTTCTTATCATGATTACCGATCGTCCCCAAAAATGAGTCATAAACTTGAGCCGGTCTCAAAATACCCAAGGGAGAAGTAACCGGCTCGACACCGGTCTGAAAACCTCACTCTTTACTTACCATTCATGTAGACACGAATCACTTGCGAAGTGCAGTTTCCAATATTGCATGCGACACACTTATATTCTCCAGTTTTCTCTACTGTAATTTTATCTACCCTAATGGTACTCCGTGTTCCTTGATCTCCCGGCTGCCCTCCGTCGGTAATCCGCACTTGACTTATGGTATATCCATTCCCATTATGGAGTCGTACGCCATCTAGGTACCACCTTATTTCCCGGCGACCTTGGCTGTAGGCTCGGCACCATTCATTGAGACTTTGTCCTTGCTGGAGAATGACCTGATGCGTGTCCGCACTGGATATGACTGTAGGATTATGTTCTGGTAAGAAATAATAACAAAAACTAATTGTGTGAGTTACTAGATCGTAGCCAGTCATGAGACTAATAAACAATTTCAGCTAAGGTTACAAAATCAATCAAGAATGCTCCGAAGAAAGAGATTAACCTCCACTGAAACTGCATGTTACCCTGCGAGCATGGGTTTCTCTGATTCATGGCTTTTAGCGTTTACGAAGTCGTTTGCGTCGCTTGTTTAATAGTCGCGTAGTTGGCTTGGGGGCGTATAAAACAAACCAACTACGCGACTGACAAGCGACGCGAACGACTTCGTAAACGTTAAAAGCCATGCAAGAGAGAAATCTCTGCTCGCAGGGTGCCGCAAGTTCGATTTTAAAGCTAACGTTCAGAAAACGTGACCATTTTCCTGGTACGTACTTCAGAAGACACATTACTGAGCTATGTAACGTATTCACATATCAAGTGAATGGCCAAAGCAAAACGATCTTTGACCTAACTCTATTTAAAAATTATTTCTTAGCCCTGGTTTTACAGTATAATACTGTATAAAACTAGCGGAAAACTTAATAGCAACATGTGGCAAGCAACACTGGACCCTACAAACAACCTGAGCATTCCGGAAACCGGGAATTTTTTGCTAGTGAATCTGGAATCCTGCTGGCTTTGGAGTCCGGAATACAGTTCAAACACACAGGAATCCCACTACCGATTTGAATTCGGAATTCAAGTATCACTGACAAAGAATCTAAAATCCACGGCATGGAATCCAGAATCTAAGACTGTGATGAATTTCCAAACAGGGGCGTAGCCAGGAGTTTTCAAAGGGGGGATCACAGCAGGGACACCATCCAGGGATCGCCGACTATATATGGTTTATACCGCTGCTCTCCCTCGTGTATCAGCGGGCTCAGTCGTATTATCGTGGCATAAAGGCCCATATTAACTAAAGACAAGAGCCGTTGACGAAAATACTTTACAAAAAAACAAATTTTAAAAAAGTGGGCTTTTCAAAAAATGGCTTTTACGGCCAAGATATTGTCATGGCCTTTTCGCCACCTGAATATTTTAGGTTGCTTGCTCAAGAGAAGGCCTACCAAGGGGGGGTCACGGGCACCCCAGGACCCCCCCCCCTAGCTACGCCCCTGCCAAACATTGCACGGGTCATACCTGCTGTGATGAGCATAGCGCTACTCTGTATTACATTCAGACCGTTGTCAGCAACGCACTGATACAAGCCAAGGTCTTTGCTGTAGATGACAGCAAACTCCAGTCCATTGGGTTTGATACTTATTCTGTCATTATCAGTGAATTTTTTTCCATTCTGCAACCAGGTGATGCTGGGTTTTGGTTCACCCGTCACCGCACACGTCATGACGTAACCAGACGTTGACGTCACTGTGGTGACTTTTCTCCCGGGTCTAATTACGAATCTCAAGGGAACTAAGGAAAAACATTCAAAAGGGATCATTTAGAACTATGAGGCTGAAAAGCAAAAAGCTCTCAGCTGCGTATTTTACCGTATTCCTTGCTCTTCTTTTATTTGTCTCTGCGTTTTCAAAAAAATACTATTTGTAGCCTTGGTAGCCTACTGACAAACACTTTCTTGTGATACTTTCTGTTGTGCTGTAAAAGGTGGCTCTACTCGTTTGAGTCTGTGGATAAAATCCGAAATTGTGACCATTCAAGTGAAAGCTATTGACAGTATTTTCCTGTGGTTCTGTTTATTATGCTGTAAAAGGTGATTCTCACTTTTTGATTCTGTGGATAGAATCTTAAGAAATCATGCAGTGTCACTGAAGTGAATGCTACCGAGTAGTTCTTTTTTGTAGTTACCATTTGTAATGCTATGCAAGATAACGCTAACTTTTGAGCGAAAAACAAATCCTAAATTGTAACCAATCAAATTAAGGCTACGTGGCAGCACTTTTCGCGGTACTGTTTATTATGCTGTACAGTGACAAGATGATTCAAAATTTTGAGGTCGTGGATATATTTCTAGGGTGCGATCATTGAGTCTGGGCGAAACCCTAGAGTGATACCTTTCAAATGAAGGCTATACTGAGTGCTACTTTCCCTTTTGTACTTTTTTGCCCTATAGGGTGATTCTAAAATGTCAGTTCCCCGATGAAATTGAAACCATGTGATCCCCATGTTTTCTTGCACTAACCTCGAACAGAAAGAGCTATAGACAAGGTGACGGTACCCAAACTGTTTTTTACTTCGCACTCGTACAGTCCCTGATCCTCGAATTTTGTCTGCTCGATACGAAGACTCCCTCCAGCAAACCTCGAGAAGCGGTGTCCCATTTGAATAGCTACGCCATCCTTCTTCCAGCTATACTCCTCAACCGCTGGCACAGGGTACCCTTCAGCCGAGCACTGTAGCTCGCTGACGTTGTCCTCAAAGACAGTAATATTTAACGCCTTGTTCAGTATCCTGGGTGGAGAGGACCTTTTCTCTACAGCGAGCAAAAGAAACATGGTTCGCAATTCGTAAGTATGTGTGTAACTTGTATTATGTTCCCGCGCGGCGAGGCCATCTGTAGGGGGGAGGCCTCGTTCCGGGGAGGAGGAGTACCCTCAGTCCTGAGATCTCTAAATTGATGGTAACTTTCAAGTTTTGGTTTATGAAAAGGTAATGAAATCTGTCTCTTACGTATTTAAAAGAGACTTTGATTAAAATATTTCGAAAAGACTAACCTCATAGTTCTATCACTTTAATATTCTTGCTCTCCCGAAATATTGTTTATTTATTTTGTTCCAAGGTTTAGGAAAGGGATGCAGTGTTCCAGTTTAGAAAGTATGTGCAACGGGCACCATTTTTCAATGGAATGAAGACGAAAAGGGTAGCTTTTCTTGAATAATATATAGATTTAACCAGGGCTAAAAGCGAAGCTCCAATTTTAATAAATTTATAATTTAAATCAAACAATAAACTTTTAATCCACAAATCATTTAACTTAAGGGCACATTCATGTGACTTTTGAGGGAAAGGCTAAGTTATTTTAGAGTGAATTTTCGCTTCCGAGGTCAGTTTGAAATCAAAATCCTAATAGTTCGGGGCCATAGTGACATAAACACAACATATTTGATATGAATCCTTGCAAAAAATAAATTTGAGCCTGCGATCATTTGAAACTGGTAATTTGTCAGCGGATAACTTTAAAAAATACTCGACCTCGATGGGTCGACACTTGAGCCCGCGGTACGGTCAGGTGATACTGGTCAGCGGATGCCCTGTTTTGATAGCTGTCAATTGATCACAACATTGATGTGCAGCCTGTGCAATTAGTTTTCTCTTGGGCTCCCAAACTAGCTAAAAGTGTGAGAGTAAACATTGGTTTTCCTGTGGTGCGGACGAACGGGCGGTCGGTGTACGGTCACGTGATTACCAAATTTTCTGGGATGGGTAGATTTACTTAGCAATGGGGCTCCGCTATAAATAATTTTATTTTAGCTTCGTTCAGTTTCGTGAATTGTCCATATGGGAGTCATTAAGCGTTCAGTGACAGGTGGATTACGTACCTCGCAAAAACACTTTGGCTGGGTTACTGACGCGCCTCTCTCCCGTCAAAATGTTCGCCGTGGTGCAGTAAAATAAGCTCTTGGTGTCAGCATCATTGACATTTGTGATAACCAAGTCACCAGAAGGCATGAGGAAGTACCTGCCCCCCAAGGTGAGCCTGCCATCACTATCATCATCCCACGAAACTACACGCACATAATCACGAGCATGCTCTGATATTACACTCTTTATTACGGCGGTGTTTCCACTAATCACTAAGCTATCTTGGGCGTATACCATGTATGGTTGAACAATAACTGACATTGAAAAAATGAAAAATAAAAGTCATTTGATTAACACTTGTCGATTATAGTTATCAATCGGCTGGTTTGTTTTACTTGTCCATATATTTTATGTATTAATGCGGTCAAACATATAAGTAAAGATCCTTGTTTTACGTTGGTAACTCGTAACAGTACTGATTAGACTGAAACCTAAAGCCGACGCTGTGGCGGATCTAGGGGGAGGGTGCGAGGGGTGCGCAACCCCCTCACCCCCTGAGATGACCTGCGGCTTTCTAATACAACTGGTATTCTGCAAAAAAAAACTATGTGGTTTATTGGTGTTGAAATAAAACATGAGACGAGGTTGAAGAATTCATGTTAAACGCCGTAAAAAGTGGTAGTTAAGCACGTCACGTCACCAGTCAGTTATGCCATTCCTTAGTGGTGCAATCCTACAAAGAGAAATCCTGGATCCGCCCTAGCGACGGTGCGCTATTCCCCTCCCCCCCCCCCCCCCCCCACCCACTTCTCTCCCTCCATTTCAAGTGCTCCGTTGTACTGTAGTCACACATGGAAATCAAACTCCCTTACTCTCGTACAGAAGGCAGCTCACTAACCGACTGGGTTAATCCTTGCTCCTCCAAAACCGCTAATTGAGTGATTTATCGATCTATTGCTTTTATTTTCACATCCATTTTGCAAAGTGGAACAGAAGTAAGATGAGCACTAAAATTATTAAAATTTCTCTCTCCCTTCCCTCTTCCTACCTGCGCGAAGGCTGACAATCCTGCTAGCAATCGTTCCAACGCTGTTATTTGCGATGCACTGATACTCCGCTCTGTGTACTGATGGGTTGAAACTACTTTCCAAAAAGGCGGGAAAAAATAGCGAGCCGTTACGCAAGATGTGGCGCACTCCAGTTATGTTACCGCTGACCAACAGACCTGAGCGCGCGATCTGCCACCTGATCGTAGCTGTTGGTCTGTGTTCGACTTTACAATTGAGTATCGCAGAACGATTATGCGCAAACTGGATATCCGCTGGCTCTTCTAAAAACCGCAAAGCCCAGGGGAATTCTCCTGCAGAGGAAAGAGCAACAAAAAACTTGGACTAAGGAAAAGGAATAAAAGGCTCACAGAATTTATTCGTTAACAAACCAATTTCATTTTTTTTTATGTTCTAAAGTTTATTCTGTTCAGAACTGTACGTCCATTTTCCGAAGTTATGGAAGACTTTTCACTTAATGGATTTACACATTATTAACATAATATCGATTACTCAATATGACAACTCGTCTTCGTTTCGTGATAATCTTTGCAAATCCACACGAAATAAAAAACGTTTTTTGCTGTTGTCGGACTCGGCACTACACTGAAAAAGTAGGCACAAAATTGCAAGTGTAAGACGCCAGCTCCTTTAAAACACGCCAACAAGAATAGAGTTTAATCACAGTTTGAATTTGGTTGCCGCCCACCATCCCACGTGACTTCGCTACAACTTTGACCAATCAGAAGGTAGAATTTTGTTGACGCCACTGCTGGGGCTACGACCAAGGTGTGTATACGACCCATAAATCTGAGAGTTTAATTTCCCATTAAAAAGCTACGTCATCAAGGAGATAAAACGGAAACAGTGCCTCTTTAACAGCTCATTTACAACCTAAAAGATACTCAAATAGTTCCGTTTGAATAAACAATTCGAAGGTTGTTAGTCAATACACGTTGTTTATTGTGAACACCGACTGGCTACGGTTCACTGAAAATCGTTACCTGTAGACTGGCACGCGCGTGCGCAGAAAGAACGACACGCCGCGATATGAGATCAATTCTTAAAGGAATCAAGTTTATTTTACAAGCTTTTCTCGTGTTCTCCTGCAACATCCCGCGTGGTTTAGCACGCCGGTAAACCCATAGAAAGTGTAGTCTATTGCTTTTATAAAATAGAGCGATTTTCGTATGACCTTGAAATGAAAACGCGCGAACAAAACAAAAACAACAAACGAACAGAAATAGAGCGATTTGATTGGTTTATCGAACCGGACACAAACTCGCGTGACTTTTGCTCGGTTAAGCGAACGCTCGGGTGAAAAAACTTCATGCCCGAGAACTTTCTAGAAATCAAACGATGCTTCGCTTTGACGTCATACTGCAACACTATTAGCCAATCGAACAATTCCTTCTGTTTATTAGGGTTTTCTTTGGCGGGAAAACGAAGAGTTCATGTTTCGATCTTTTCATCCATTGGCTAAAAAAACAAATAACGAACACTTGCCTAAACCATTTTTTAAGGTCATTCGAAAATCGCTCTAACTTTTATTAGTTTCCTATGAGTTTACCGGTACAATAAACCACAGGTTTTAAACCAATCAGAACGCGCTTACTATCTCAGTTATTTTATAAAATGGTATATGTATGCACTTTATTCCTGCACGATTGGATTTTCGTAAAAGATTGCATCGGGTTTCATGAAAGATGAGTTTTTGAACAACGAATGAGGCCTTGCTAAATTTCTCTTTTCCAGGCAAAGGAGCTTAATTTCAATCCCTAACATTTCAAAGTCCTATTCACAATATTTTTCCATTGAGGGTAAAACATTTCTTGCAGGGCGAAATAGACAAAAGTACTATTAAAAGACTAAGCTGAAACGTCAGCTGCAGTATGTAAAGATAAATATTTCGCAAGAAAGCAGGGAAAACAGCTTAGCGTTACTTGGTTCTTCTTGGGAGTTCCATATTTTCCCCTATCATATACTGACTGGACAAACTGACTCTGTAACATAGAATATCATATAAAATAGCCTTCTTTTTATTTCTTGAAAAGATCTTTGATATCAATTATTTCGCGCAGGCTTCTATTTTTTCACGAATTTTTTGCATGACATTTTGTCAAATTTAATGACTGCCATTCAGAAAATTAGTCAAAATTTTTTACAATAAGTGACGTCTTTCTCGGTTAATACGCAACTGCCTAAACGACGGCATCGCGCCAATGGTCGTAGATTTTGCTTTCCCTCATTGCGAAAATACGGAACATTTTTTTATGATTTTGTACTAAAGGAATCACTGAAAAACGTTTGTATAAAGATCTATCCGAATCAATTTACCTTGTTATGTGATACTGCAGTAAGCCACTCGGAAGCTTTCTAATGGAAAGAGAATTACTCCCACGCAACTCCCCTATCGAAGATTTTAAAACTGATTTTATAGACCACTATGTTCCATTCTGAATATAAGTTAACTACAGAAGAAGAGAAGACATTTTTAAGGATAAAAGTATGGCATGAAACAAACAATAACAACGTTGCAAGAAAAACTTAATATTGCATCATACTTCTGTTGTTCATAGCAAAGGAAAACGAGGGAAAAAGAAGAAAACGTCGTATTTAAGAGTCTATGGAAAACTAAAAGTAACATTTTCTGTTCAAAATATCCGTACGTTTAAAAAAAGAAAATATTCCGTGCTTAGCTATGGTGTTTACTGAACAGGATAAATAAAAAGCAGGTCATTTTAACGACTTTCCGTGACTGATATTAAACATTCACAACTTGTACGTAATTGAAAATTGTTCCTGATCACGCGAGGTATAAAAAACATGCATATACTCGTTGTATTTCCTACGTTTTTACTGTTCTACTCAAGCATTATTTTTGGTGTGTGTTTCGAACAGACTTCCTCTGAAATTTTGAATTTCATACCATTGTTTATAAGCAACTCAAAAGTGCTGACACATCAGAAAATAAAGATGAAAAATGATTTCATATAAATCACTTGTCAGTGATAACTGGAATTTCTTTTTCGGTCTGAAAAATTTTTCCACGAGCTAAGTATAAACTTGATTTTAGGTCGTATAAGGTAGAGGTTCACAAAAACATCTTAAAGTCTCTTCCGTTTTTAGACTGCTTAAACATGTACATACATTATTTCAGGTCAGTACGTTGTATTGCTTTTAAAGCGCTTGAAGTTTCGAATCAGTCTTCGTTGTGTTGGTGTAGAATGTCTATTACCCTCCACAGTAATTTTTTTCTTTTGTTCTGGACAGTTAACATCACACCCTAAAGAATGACGCTCGTTTCCACTAAAGTTCTAAAGCACGATCACTCTTTTTCTGCAGTGATTCCTATATTAACGGTTTTCATTGACGTTACCCTGCTACACAGTCAGGTGATCTAACTTTTGAGCACGTGGATAAAATCCTAAAGTTGGTGACCATTCAAATCAAAGACACTGAGCAGTACTTTCCCGTGGTACTGTTTATTACACTGTACAAGGTGGTCCCTAACTTTTAATTCTGTGGATGAAATCATTAAGAGTGATCATTCAGATCAGTGAAAGCTACTGAGGAGTACTTTCCTGTAGTACTGTTTATTATGCTGTACAAGGTAGTTCTAACTTTAAAGTTCGTGGGTGAAATTTTAACGAATGACCGCTCAAATGAAAGCTTTTGAGCAGTACTTTTCTGTGGTGCTAAAAGCTCACTGATTTAGAAGTAACGATCCGTACACAGTTCAGACTTCCGAGTCAGTGAATGAATCCCAAGTCAGATCCAAGCCGTATAGGCCATTTCACTAAAGAGGGGAGATATTCAGCAGTATCCCTCTTGAGGTGCTACCAGCTAATCATGCTGTACAAGCTAGTAATCTAACTTCTGAATCTTAACATGAAACCCGTGCCACCGAACGGTGCTTTCATTTGGTGCTGTCGTTTCTACTGTTGCAAATTAGAAATGACTGTAACTTTCAGAGCCTTAGGTATGCAAAGCCTTACAATGTCCATGTAAATGAAGCTCCCAACACTGTTTTTCATGCTACAAAGTTTGGCTTTTGATTATAGGACGTCAAGACTGTTTCTAAATCTGATTTTGATGGTCCTGAATTTTTCCTTGTGCAGCTGCATGCGATCTGCTGGACAAGGTGGTTCTAACTTTTACCGGGTGTGTATGTGTCTGTGGGCGTGAAATCCTGAATCTTGACAAATCAAATGAAAGTGACTACACATGAGCACTTGATTCCTGGGGTGATGTTGGGTGCTCTGAATAATAATTTCTTGTGTTATACTATTTGCGATATACTTTTGAATGAATCCCTTAAGCGCGTATAATCTCACGAACACTCCTTTCCTCAATGATTTCATTTGTGACCACGAGCTGGCATTTTCTTACGTTTGTCTTTCAACCTTCAGAGTTTAAGTGTTTCATCTATTAACTTGATCAGTTTTTCGGGTATATTCTGCGACTATGGTGTTTCGGTCAAAAACTCGACGTAAAACAATTCCATTTGACGACAAGTTGACTTTCTTAAATTGATTCGCTGAAAAACAAGAATTCATCTCTCTGAAGGCATGCATAGAAGGGCTGGCGAATGGTGAAATCCGAGACTCGCCGAGACGCCGAGATCCTAGTTAGAAATCCGAGCCCGAGACTCTTTGGTGAAACGTTTCGAGACTCAAAAAAAGTAAAAACAAACCATGAAAAAACGAGACTTCGAGACTTATCAAAAACGCTTCCGAGATTTCGAGATCCTGCCAAAATTTTCCGAGACCCACGTTTTTCGAGGTACCATTCGCCACCCCTCATAGAGATCTACCAGAAAGCAGGATTTACATTTTTCAGAAGTAAGAAAATTTTTACAAGAACAGTAGACACAGTAGTAACACTTAGTTGTGACGCAAACCCCGGGCAATTTTTGGAGAGGCAAACATTTTGTCTCCCACTCAAATCCATATCTTTTTGAAGAAAGCACTCATATCATTCGGCGTTAGTAAAGGAAAATTTCTAAAAGATAATCATGATTTTTATTCCGCTACCATAATCTTCGGATAAAAAAATTGGAGGCCTCGATAACAATTACATGGACTTTGAACGTGGTTTCAGTAATACAATTTACTTACACACTAAGAACTGACAAAAAGGCAGGCAGGTTGCTAAACGTTTTCTTTTTAAATCACACACTGTGGAATATTTTGTTTCCAACTCATAACTGTTTTTCTGGGAAGCCCAAAAATTGAAGTTCAAAGAATAATTTTCCATGAGGCACTTTTTGCTTTTTTCGATAGTGCCCACAGAAACAAGTTCCATATACACTGCCGCTTAATACTTTTTGTAAACTTGCTTTGTTTTGTATTAAGGGAGTTTACATTCATGTTTTTCATAGCAATATGTACGCTTCGACCTTTTCATGATTTTTGACTAACAATAATTATTTAAAGGTTGAACTGTGATGTATTCGCGACATGTGATAAAAAATAAAATGCGTAAAGCCGATTTTTTTTTTACTACTTTGATATCCTTGACAGTGAGTCGTGCGAGATAAATCAATTACTCGCAACATTGTAAGGCTTATGGTCTTCACGGTGATATAGCTTTAAAATCATGATGTCTTTTGCTGTGAGGCAAGACTTATCTAAAGAAACCATAATTATCTAAAAGACGACTTTCTGAATATAAACCCATAGCCGCAAAGCGCATCTGAAACGCTAAAACCTGTCTTCTTATACTGATGGACTGTAAAAAAAAAAAACAAGTGTTTTATAAATCAGTTATCTATGAATATTTCGCCTTCGGTAAGCTGGCCGCGTTCAGGGTATATAAATCATAATCAGCTTGTTATCTGATCAGAAAAGGTGAAATTAATGGACCTATAGAACACCTGCACTTTAAGAATGAAACATAGCCAACGTGGTTTTGTTTTTCGCATTGTTGTGGTTGAATTCGAGCAAGAAGAAATTTGGATAATCCGACAATAAATTGCAAATTATTACAACAATGTTGCCGCAATAAGAACAATTTACGAGGAGTTTCAGAAGTCTTCGTTTTAACTGGACAAATCTGCAAAAGGTGTCGGTAATATGTATCTTATAGTCAAGCCAGGGACATGAGTCGTATTAACTTCAAGATATACTCACTGTTATAAAATATTTAAAAACAGTGATCCTCGGTTGTAAGGCTTTACTTGAGAATCAAAACCGGAGTGACATTGCTGAACATTAGTAAATTTTAACGGATTGTTCTCTGGTTTGTTTGAAGGCGTCATATAAAAATGTTTTAAAAATAATCGTGTGTATAACAAAACCTTTGGACAATGTTATAATAAAAACATTCCTCTCAATTTGTTGGTCTCGGCTGACTCGGAAACATGCTTAGATTGAAAACAAAATTGCCGATGATATAAGCAGCTTTGGCACCTTCTTTCCAAGTTTTTAAGAAACCTAAAAGATTCGTCGAGTGTATGAAAAAGTACGGAAAGATGCGAAAAGTGATAAAAAATCAGACAAAACCCAATCAAATAGAGCCAGTAAAAGCAATGGAAACATTGGAAAGGTTTCACATTTCCCCCAAGCAGATTCGATTCAATTTTGCAAGAGTACTACAGTCGCTCAACAGATGTTGTGAAAAATTATAAATAAAATGAGCGGCCTGCCTGTAGGAAAGAAGGCTAAATGGCCTTTAAAAAATTGATTTTTTACAGCGTGTAAAAAATCACGCCTGTTTACACCTGTGGCACAGTTTCCTGACTGATAGTTCTCTTGTAGTACGTGACGGTCATGTTTAGTTCTTAGCAGCACAATAAAACAAGTTGTGAGAGACTCATTGGTTTTACAAGAATACAAAACACCTTATGGCTGTAAGCTAATAAAAAAATTACTCCGTAAATGAGTAATTCGAGGGCGGAATATAACGACATAATATTCACCATTGTTATATTATGAAATGGTTGTAAGTAGTCTTGGATTAAAGGCAATTTCAAGTTCAACATTTTACGCAGATTAATCAGGTACATTTCCTAACTTTTTTGCCCTCGCATTTCGTATTTTTTTAGAACATTCACTGATTACTTCGGCAGACAACCAATATTTTTCTTTGAAGATAAAGTCTGAATTTGTAATTTTTCATTAATTATCCCATACGCAAGCCTTTGATGTTTAAGTGAAAGTCAGTTGCATTCGTAAGACCATCTGAGTAAAAGCAAGTAGGCAGTTATGAGACGATTTAAAACATTTTGTTTAATGTGCTTGAATTATAGTCATGATCTTGGTTAAGAAATGAACCCCGAAAACTAGCGCAAAACCGGGCTGTTGCGAATATAGTAGTACCACAAAGCTAGCTTCAATTAACCTTTCCCTTGAAAAAATTGAGTGAAATGTGACAACTTAGGCAGTCATTTCCATTGAAGCCTTTTTGAACTATTCCGACATGTTTAAACTGAATATCCATCTTAAATAAATAAGAAAAATTGCAGGCATTTATTCATGCAAAAAAGGCCTTCACTGGGCCGGGCTGTCAGTTGATTAAAACATGTGCATTTGACCCATCATGGAAATTATAATGTCGCACCGTAGCAAGATTTAAAACGAAAAATGTACAATTAAATTTGAGTTTCGGTCAGAGTTTCGGCCTTGCAGTTGGTCTCTTTTCCTGCTGCTTTATAATTGAAGATATCTTTTATCATTTCATTATTTCACTCTACGCGAGAGTAAACAGATTAAAAGCATGGACAATGTTAATCGAAAGACTCAAACCTGCTTCCTTGAAGGAACCAAAAGCTTGGAAATACCTATCGCAAAAACCTTTCCTTTGAAATAGTTCTAATATTTATTGCAACCGGTGTTTAAGGATATTTCATAAACTCGTTGAATAAGCGACTTGTTAAGACATCTTTTACTTGTCTTGCCCCTTCGCGGTTTCGAATGTTCATTGCCCTGATTTGCATGGCAAAAACACGGAAAAGAAACTCTACAGATCTGTCGTAACTTCTTCAAAATGTTTACAGAAAGTCTTCTTTTCCCTGAAATGGCAAAACGTCAAGGTATATATTTTATGAACACAATTTTAAATCTGTAGAATTCATCAAAAAATATTTCCTTGAAAATAGAGAATCCATGACAACCGAGTTTTGAGAAAATAATTCTTGTTTTCACCAAGCGTCATATTTTTAAATAGATGTATAAACGATGTCTAATGGCGTGATACGAGAGTAGTGTTTACGATTCCTCTTAGACAGCTTTTTCTGTATATTTTTTGCTTCTCCTATAAAGCAAAAATCTATTTCCTCCTTTTAGATAATCTTGCTATTTTTGACTAAATCCTCAACGATTATGAAGCTATGTCTTGACAACTTCTGTTTAAAATATACGGTTTACAACTTGAAGGAATATTTATCAAGAAAACAGAACCAAATATAACTTATACTTGAAAATGAACTAGCCACATTGGTTAAAAGGTTATTAGCAAGAAAAGAGATTAAAATCCAACTTCAAAACACCACACTAAAAATTGGAAAATTTTACTGCTTTGCCGAGTTTTCTTGTTTACTAGAATTAGAACAAACACATTCCTAAAGCAGTTATCAGAGAACTTATTAATATCATGTGTTTTTATTCAAAGTAGCTCTCATGTTTTTGTTTTCCTTTCGAGTGCACCGACCTCACGAATTTTTGAGCTGTTAAATTTTAATTCCACGAGCGAAGGCGCAATCGGCTTGGCGTTCGAGCCAAAACCGTCAAACGACCAACCACACAACTCGTTATTATAAAGAAAATGTCGGAAGTGTATTGAAGCTGAAGACAGACTTTATTTCCACAGACTAGCGGGTTATATTTGCTGCGCGGAGTAAAACTTTGTATCTGGAAAAATAGCAATAAAATTATTGCTCACACTTAGACGACATATTTACACGTGGGTCAGTCAGTTTTAAATGTTACAGTGTGTATCAATACATTCAACTTACTATAAACACGTATCGAGGACAGAAATAGCTCCCGGTTCAAAATATATTCACCATACCTGCATTCACGGTGTCATCTCTTCTCATAGGGCTTCCCAAAAGCACAGCGAGAAACAACGCTTCAGCCCGTAGCATATTTCTGTCAAAAATATATTTTAAGTTCTGCCAGTGTTGGACTATGAAATCAACAGAGAATTTTCCGGTTTTCCGAAGTGCAATACCATTTCAAGTTTTCAGCTCTTGGCATACACTGATGGGTTTTCCCCGCGCGGGTTAATTTCGAAGGGCGTGCATTCACGGCAGTAAGCCTTTACAAAGTCATCTTGCGGCCACATCAGAATTTGGATTTTTGAGATATCGATCAGCTTATTGCGTTTATACAGGTGAACTGGGTCTGTAGCACGTGTTTCGCCCGCCAAAGGACCACACGGCGCGTTAAAAACCGACACCATAAAGCGAAGGTCATTTGTCCACTATTCAAGCGCCCCATTCATAGTAAACAATGACCAAGCTTTTCTAAACGCTTCTCGGGAATTTCATTGGCGCGTCGTTTTTGCTCGACCAATCAGCATAAGAACGCATAAAAACATACGTCACGTACAAATAACATCAAGGGGAAGTACCAGAGGGAAGGACGGAAAAATATGAGTAGAAGGCGATCCATAGTAGTGCTTTGTTGCCTTGGCAATTGACAGGTAATGCCTGCCTTTCAAGGAAATGATTTACGCCATGGACACACAAAGTACCGTATAAATTAATGACTTTTCTGACACGTAAAAGGGTAGTCATAAATTAACAGGTACAGCGAGTAAATGCGATAACATCACAGTTATGTTTAGACTTAAAAGCGCAACCATAAGCACAGTTCATTGTTTGCGGATTGTAATAAAGATTTTTGGGAATTGATTAGTTAATGTAGTATCCCAACAAGTGCCTTAACAAGATAAATATCAAGAAATATTCCTATTGGCTAAACTTGGGTGTGAGTTTTCAGTTTTTGCAAGATATTGCTTTTAACCTAGTCTATTCTTTAATACCCCTTTCAATACTACTGAGCAAACTTGTAGTTTATTCAGCCGTGTTTGGCCGCAAAGGCATTGGAAGACCAGAAAAATCGAGAATATTCTCACATTTACCTATTCATGTACTCGACAGCGAATTAACCAATATATTTACGCTCCTTTACTTCACGGTTAGTTTTTGAAAAAAGGGAATTATTAAAAATATGCTATTTAAGAGTATACCACCCGTTGTATGTTGTATGAATAACAAAACAACATTCTTCCTGGTTTAAGTCATGGCGTCATTTTTTATTAGCATACTGACTCGACAAAACACTACTTTGAAGCCGCCGTCAGGAACTTTGTAGAACAAAGCTGATAAATTTCCCACATTAAATATATTGCAGTTTTCCTTTGTATTCGAACTCATAAAGTTGAACCAGAAGTCCTCATAATCTCCACTGTAAATATGCTATATATGCTGAGAAAGCATATTTATTTTTACAAGTGATTGTAGTATAATTATGATAATTTATGCTTCCAGCTGCTCACAGAAGTAAGTGTTCTCTCCTACAGAAAATTCATGAACGTCGTTAAACCCAGATGTTTTTAAAACCAGCTGAAAAAGGCTTATTCTTTTACGGGAAAAGTCCAGCAATTATCCACGAGAACAAAAGAGCAAGTCGTTTTTAAAACTTGTTTCAATTCGCTTTACAGGAGGTCTATAAAACTGAGAATTTATGAAGTTTGTTCGTCTCAATTAACACTGTTTTATACCGGCTAATTTGAACACGCACCAAGACGAAACGTTTATTTTGTTTTTACTTTTTCACACATAGATATAAGAATCTCATGGAAAAAATATCATTACTTAATAACTACACCGTTTACTAAACCTTGCGCAAAGATGAAAAAAAAAATAAAATAAAATAAATGGGCCCGCCCGGTAGAATGATAAGTTTCGCTAGAGCCTCCAGCTATATTCGTAGACAGACGAAAGTGGAACTATCACTTTCGGCGGAGTAAAATTAACATCAACACCATAGGCCGAAAGAAATATTATGTATTTAAGCCAAACTTACAATAGGAGACTGCTGACAAATCAGGAATAATTTAGGTATTTTGCCATATAAGAAGCATAGTCACATGGTCCGAGTGGTTGACAGTTGACACTGGCATTGCCCGACAATATTTCGGGGGTGCAGAAAGGACTTTTCAAGGGGGTGAAGGAGAGGGGGGGGTAATTCCGTGTCAGACCCAGGGTAGTTACGAGATTTGTCTATCGATGTCCATGCTGTGGTTTACTAAATGTGACATTTTTCTGTCGGATAAGCAATGTACGTAAATGGGTAAGCTGCGGGCTGGCTTATTCGTACTTTCTATCGCGCGCCATAATTTTCCCCGAATTGAAACAAGTGAGCCTGTTAGTATGAAGGGAGGGGCAGACAACCCTTATTCTCCAACCTTGTTCCCAGGGCTTTTTCCAAGCCCTGGGAACGAGATTGCTTATTGTGGAGAAAAACTAACCATTATTTCAATTCGTAGCTTCATCAGGAAAATGAAGCTTCGCTTCGGTATATTTTATTGTGTGAAAAAAGGTCGAAGAAGTTGTACGAAATTGTGGAGGAAAAAAATTACATGGTGTAATAACAGCGACAGTAAGTAGGAACATAATGAAACCGTTATTGGTTTAGCTCATTGTTTTTGCTTTTATTTAGAATGATCGAGTAGTTGATAAGTGTTTTTCCCCTGTGACGGCGCGACTGTCGGCCTTTACCTTGGGCTTAAGACAATTCCAGTCGCTTTTTAAAAATTAGTTTATAGAGATCACAAAAAGCCGAATTCACTGATTCGGTTTTATCATGACAGGTGCTTTTTAACTTCTTTTAGATCCCTATAGCGACTCAGTAACACTTTTGGGCAAGGCTAATAAGTGTTTTGTCTGGTCTTTTCTCATGACTGTTTGAATAGAAAATTCCGTGTAATGGATAAATCACCTAATAAATGGAAGTGTCCAAGAAGAGAGGTTTTGCAAGCGAAATTTGTATTACAACTCAGTTTATATGATTGCCACCATAAGGAGCTTAAGTTTGACTGAATCTCAGTACTAGTGCGAGAACTTTATCTTACCGTAAAAAAGGGTCCCTCTTCTACACACTATTCTTTTTAAATAGTGAAAAATGCCCAGACTTCAAAATCCAATCGCACAGGCTTAATTTCGGGCCGGGGAATCGAAGAAAGCGGCATATACGTTTTGGATATCTATTCAATTTTAGCATGCTTGTACCATGACTCTTGAATCAGGACTCTTGGGCAGGAAGGTCACCTCCTCCGGGCGCTGCTCCAAAGCCCAAATGTGCCCGTTTACTTGTGTTTACTCCCTTGCGCGCACAGAAAGAGGCAACTCCTCTCCCTTTGTTCTTGGGCCATCGTACCTTGATAAGAAATAGAACACAATCAGCGGTGATAAACATATTTAACTTACTCATTTTTAGAAACTTGACGTGTCGTATGCTAGTCAGCATAAATTTTCAAAAGTATGCGTGGGTCATCCACGCGGAACACATTTGCGCAACGCGATTGGCTGTTGTCTAATCCCCATCGGGATCTGTGGTCTTAAAAATAACTCGAGGCGAATTACCTATGGAATAGGGTGTGTATAGGGGATGCCTTCTCTCTCCCCTTTATCCTCTCTTGGTGCTTAGTAAACGTTAACGTAACTCTCGGTCACGTACTGAAAACCTGAGCCCTCGGTGTTTCTGGGACAGCATAATATATACAGAATCCCTTTATATGCAGTCACGGAAACATGATTTCGTTTAGTGGCTCTAAACCTTTTTTTTTTTTTTCATAAAACGAATAAACGAAATAGTGAAATAAAGCAAAAAAAAGGTAAGTCAACGAAGCGGGAAGCCCCATGAATCAATTCCACACACACATTTTAAGTTGCATTTAAAGTATGACAAGTATGGGTTCATTAGGTATTCAAAATATAAAATGGAAGAATGACGCGATATCGTAGGTAGGAACAGGGGCCTCTGCTTTCCATGTCCCTAATAAAGATGAGATAATGCGGTGTCATTTGCTCGTCGACCATCTCAGGATCATTGACCGAGACCGGGAACTTAAGAACACATAATTGAACAGCTCCCAACATTAGTGGCTTTATGGCTCAGTTGGTGAGTGGGTGTGTCCCGCTAACCAAGGAAAAATTAAAACGCCATTAAATGACTGCAAAAGATTATCTTTGAAAAGGTAAGGTAAGGTTCAATGGATAAGCAAGAAAATTTACTTTTCTTTGTAGGATCGACCGGAGTGCAAATTACATTTGGTGCTATAGTGACTAAAACACTTATATAACACGATCCATGCATCCCAGAGCAGTGATACTGAACAAAGGAGTTCTGAGCTCATAAAATTTTAGGCTGAATAAGAGCCATGACGTTCTCAGCAGGTGGACAACTTCTTTAACAATTTCCTATACGGAGTGAACATTTCAACTGAAATTCAAAAATTTGTTGCATTGAATTTACCCTCTGCAAAAGACAAAAACACACTTGAAAAAACACGGAATTGTAACAATCTGTTCAAATAGCGCACTGTATTCAACTTGAGGTGCTCTGAGGTGTTTTTTTTCTGTCTTTGAAGAACAAAAATTGTCGGGTTAAAATTTCAGTGAAAAGGTTACCTCTATGAGATGAACAGTTCAAACCATGACTGCTCCTTGCTCACATGTTAGTAAGTAGTACATGTATACGTGCTTTTATTTGAAGCTGCTTTTCACTACAGCAAAGGTGTATTTGGCTTTTCAGGCTTTTAATAGCAATCAAAGGATGAGGCAGCGTGGCTAAGCGGTTAGAGCGCCCGACTTGCAATTCGGAGGCCCAGGTTCAGTCAAGTCCCGCCCTGACCGCTAGTTGGATTTGTTCACAGTAGTCCCGAGTTCAAATCCTCGGCAAGGCTTGTAAATAGCAAACTGGTTTGCCTCCGGCTAGTTGGGATATCTTAAAACCCTGTTAAAGTTCAATTTGAATTAATTGTTTCAGGCATTTGCTTGGCCCCACTGGCATTAGTGCTATAAACACTGCCGAGGGTAAATAACGGAATTACTTCAGTTATATTTATTTATAAAGGAAGAGGTCCTAGGAAATTTTCTACAATCGAAGTTGAAAATTCATTCATCGCATTAATAACATAGCACCTGCCTCAATCCACCGGCTATCAAGCAGACAAGAATTGGTTACCCTTGATTGGTTACAGCCAATCAAAGTCGTGATTACAGCACACGTCACAATTTGTCAAATAACCTGTGTAACCGACCACGAGAACATGTTCCGTTTTCGCTTTCATTTAAAATTACATTGGACTGGCAGAATCCAAGTTCTTTAGTACGCTTCACACAGAATAAGTACTAGAGACGGCTGGTCAGAACGTGATCTGGCTTGACGGAAAAGCCAGTGGTCCTGGAACCGTTGAGAAAATTTCTCCCGGGAGACATGTCAGGCAAAACGAATGGCAACCGGAATGGAACAACATGTTCCTTCTGCCAAACGGCATGGGTCACTGCTACGATTACATCTCCGACTATGAGTGTATTTTTAACCATCCCATCCATCACGTGGATAATCAACACTTACAGGAAAATCAAGAGCGCTGGCAGAAATTACAAGACGCCAAAACTCAAGGTTTGCCCTTACAAATCAAAGATCTTGCCCACTGTACAAAACATGGAGCCGCCCATCAGATCGTTAATGATGATGGCTTCCGAGGTGGGCTAAAGAAAATCAATGAAGACGAAAACCATGATGATGTTTTCGCAAAGCTCTCGTGGTGGAGTCCAGTATTTACAGATGCAGAGAGAAATAGCCTTCGTGGGCATCTTGGAGAAGTCATAAAACCTTTCACTGATCCGGAAGAGGATGATGACCTAGACGCCTTAAAAAACCAATTCGCTACTTCTGATGCCTTCCAGCTTAATGCTCTGCGGTATGGAGGCCACTCATTCCGGTATGACCTAAACGAGTTGTGTGACCATTACAGTCAACTTATCGATGGCGAGCCGCAGTACAAAATATTGGGAACATTTGGCTACAAGCAGGAAGTTATGTATGCTGTTCTTGTTTGTAGCCAAGTAGATGGCGCTGGGCAGTTTGCAGGCTATCCCAATGTGTTAATGCCAGAGGAAAATGTCAACAATGAAGCTGTTATTACCCGTGATGATGATGGCAACTGGTATTGGAGGCCCCAGGCAACCGGAGGAGGTGGCATTCTCCGCCTTCAAGCCCATCGGCAAATTTATCCGCGATATCGTAGGTGGGAACACGTGGCCTTTGCTTTCCACATCCCTGACGACGAGATAATGGTGTGCAATTCCCCTCTCAACCATCATTGTACACTTGGCTGGAAATGGTGACGACAGTGAAAATGGAGACTGATGTGTTGTTTATTGAGTGTAATTCTTGCTGTCTTTGGTGTTACTCTTTATAACGGAAGATGTGCCTTGGATTGGTAAATTGGACATTGTCAGTGCTATTATATAGTTTGGCTTCTTTATTATATATTCAAAGTTTATTATCAGAAAGTCGCTTAGGGGCACCCAACGACGGTTTCCTCCTAAATACATAGACTGAAATACTTTTTAGGCTATCCGGAGTACTTACCTAGGCTCATGGTTTGATGAGCAGCTCACTATGTCAACTCATATTAGCAAGTTATGTGGTGTTGCCTTTTACCATTTGCATAATATCAAACGTATTCGCAAGTATTTGTCTCGAGAATCAACAGAAATGCTTGTCCATGCATTTATTACATCTCGTGTTGATTATCGTAACAGTCTTTTGTATAGGCTACCCAACTACCAGCTTAACAAATTGCAGAGAGTTTTGAATGCCTTAGCCAGGCTAGTTTCCCTAGGTTTTGCCACATCTCACCCCTTCTTCGTGGTCTGCATTGGCTTCCTGTTAAAGCCCGGATAGAATTTATATTTTACAGATTTTAAGATACTGCTTATTACGTTCAAAGCAATTCACGGCCTTGCTCCTAAATATCTATGCGATTTACTAACATTTAAATCGTCCACCTTAGATCTTCAGATAGTATTTTACTTTTTATGCCAGCTGCTCGATCGAAGACGTTAGGTGATAGAGCTGTTATGGTAGCAGCGCCAAGGCTCTGGAACTCTCTTCCAAAAGAACTTCGTGCGATTACTAATGTGAACAGTTTAAAGGCGCATATTAAGACTTATCTTTTTAAAACTTTATATTGGTGAGCAATTTTATATTCAGTTCTTACTTGCGTGCATATATATTCTTTTTATTTTTTATTTTTAATGCATTATCTTTTATTTGTTTCTTTTAAAGTAGTGTAGTTGTAATGCGCAACTGATCATTCTCATGTTAAGCTGCGCATAATAAGTTCATAAATTATTATTATTATTATTATTATTACTTTTAGATCTCTAGTTATGCATTGTAAGCGGCGCTGCAATTATAATTTGTATCTATTTTCACTATTCGGTCATCCTAGGGGGAACTTGAGTCTTTTCGAAATTACATGGGCTTCAGTATTATTTTTTCCGAAGCCGATTTTAGATGCAATTTAACTTATTACGAAGGTGAAAATTTTTGTGATTCCTCTCTCCATTCCATCACATTTTTTAATCCAAAAATTTTAGGTTTCCTTTTTCGAACGAAAAATAGCCTAATCTGGACGGTGAAATGTGAAAAATTAAACTTAAAAAATTCGTCGGGAATTTATTAGATAAGCTTCGAAAATCGGTGTGAATAGAACGGTCCTCTCGAAATTTTTAGCCGTCCTCAAGTAAGCTCAAGTAATAGATTGATTCTAGGCAATATTTGCTTCTCCGAACAGATACTTTTTACAGAAAACAGTTGTTGGGTGCCCCTGGTCGCTTTTAAGAGTAATGTTAATAAAAAGCCAATTTCTTAAAAAACCTGCTTTGTTAAACCAAATTAGACCACTACCCAGAATTATTTTGTTCAGTTGTTTTTCACATGATCAGGGATTAGTTTTATAGGTTATATTTAAACATGATATGAGAGAGGCATTCAGCAGTGTTAGTTACCGCATTTCTTTAGTTTAATTTTTACTTTTAGTTGTTCGATACTAGTGAAACTAGACCAAAGTTATAGCTCTGGTCATTCTTTGTTGA